>NC_089646.1:122514600-122562100 GCF_037042795.1 Molothrus aeneus
GCTGCGAGGTTTGCGACTACGAGACCAACGTGGCCAGGAACCTCCGCATCCACATGACCAGTGAGAAGCACATGCACAACATGATGCTCTTGCAGCAGAACATGAAACAGATCCAGCACAACCTGCACTTAGGCCTTGCGCCCGCCGAGGCAGAGCTCTACCAGTACTACCTAGCCCAGAACATAGGCCTGACTGGAATGAAACTGGAGAACCCAGCAGACCCGCAGATGATGATCAATCCATTCCAGCTTGATCCAGCAACAGCTGCGGCTTTGGCACCGGGACTTGGTCAGTATCTCTTTGTTTCCTTGTGGTAGTTTGTCACTTACAATTACCAGAGCTCCAGCGGAGGACAAAAACCTGTTGTTTGCTCATCGACTTGCATCGAGTTTTGTCTGTAAAAGCTAAATTAGGCACATACTAGGTAATAGTTGCAGGAATGACCAGAAAGAGGTTAAGGAGCTCCACCAGCCTCTGCTTTGGCCCCCTGATGGGGTCACATCATTGCAATCCCGTTTTCCTCTCCTCCACCCTTGTTTGCAGGGTCCACAGGTAGAGAATGAAATTAATTGATCACATAATGAGGTGCTATCAAATTAACAAACTAGAAAAGATAAAGACGACTCTGTTTTCCTCAGTTTTTAATTATCTGAATAGGTTGGCATTTTCCAGCAGGAATGCAATCTTTTCTTTCTTACCTGACAATGCCCCTTTATACTTAGCAAATTGTCTGTATTCCAAGTGTAAGAGAAGGGCAAATTGGAATCAAATGCTCATGTGCGAGCAGTGTACTGTCAATCTGTTACCTAATGGTGCAGGCTCGTACTAAAAAGAGTTCTCAAAGTTTGTTAATTTGTAACATTTCCTTTTGACGTACCTAAATTGTACCCATGTTTTTCACTGGGTATATTTTAAAATTAGAAATGCTGAGATGTGGTACCAAAAGTATCTAAGTTAGTCTAGTACTCTTAACCTAAATAATATATTGTAGATATACACACATATATATATATTGACCTACCTCTAGCATCATTTAAAGGATATAACAAAACTGCAATTAGTGCTGTGTAAGTTAATCTCGCCTTTTAAGTTACAAAAGCATTGCTGTTTTGTTATTTTATTGATCAACTTTCATGCCTTTGAAAATACAAATTCCAGAATGACATCATGCCCAGTAGGAGTAATTAAAGCTATCTGATGAGGGAATTTAGAAGCTGAAAGGGATGATTGTAATTGATCCTGATTCAATCCTATTACAGCTTTTTATAGTTTAAGCTCTAGAGAAAGCAAACTCCTTGTCAAGGCTTTATTTTACGGATTCCTTTGTGTGTGCTATGCTTGCTGGTCTCTACTTTCCCTTTTAATTTTTTTTCTCCTGTAGTAAATAATGAGCTGCCGCCTGAAATCCGGCTTGCCAGTGGTCAGCTAATGGGTGATGACCTGTCCCTCCTTACTGCAGGAGAGCTGTCACCTTATATCAGTGACCCAGCGCTGAAGCTTTTCCAGTGTGCTGTTTGCAACAAATTCACCTCTGACAGCCTGGAGGCCCTAAGTGTGCATGTGAGCAGTGAGCGCTCACTCCCCGAAGAGGAGTGGAGGGCTGTAATTGGAGACATCTACCAGTGCAAGCTCTGTAACTACAACACTCAGCTCAAAGCGAACTTCCAGCTCCACTGCAAGACTGACAAACATATGCAGAAATATCAACTGGTGGCTCACATTAAGGAAGGCGGCAAAACTAATGAGTGGAGGCTGAAGTGTATTGCCATTGGCAACCCGGTTCACCTGAAATGTAACGCCTGTGACTATTACACCAACAGCGTGGATAAATTGCGCTTACATACTACCAATCACAGGCACGAGGCAGCCCTGAAACTCTACAAGGTAAGTCTGTGACAGCAGCTCCAGCCAGCACCAAGTAGGCTGGGGAATTAACCCATTCAGGGCTCATCAGTCAGGACTTTGATGAATTAGTGGAGTGTTTATTGAACATGCATATAGTCAAACAAAAACTGCAGGTTAGTCAGGGAGGAGTGCTACAGATGAGTCCTGTTGAGTTGCCTGGGGGTCATTTAGGAGGCACTTCCTGCAAACACAGGGTCCATAAGTCATTTTTTAAAAAAAGTTCTCTCATAATAATTGGTGTTTTATATCTCTCATAATCTTTTCAGACTTTGTCCATTACATTTTGATCAAAAGCTTGACAGGTATTATGGAAAATGATGTTTTTCCCATACTGTGCATAGGGAAAGGAGGTCACTTTCTGGCATACGTATCTGTTTGCAGCCATAATGTATCACAGCCAAGTTATTTTACATTGGTATTTTCAGTAAGCACCTGCAATATGCCATATTTTTACAAAGGATATTCAAAAGTAAGCACTGTCATCCTTTTGTCTGCCCTTCTTTTCCAAACCAGTAATGATTTTTCACAAACATGAAAGGGTGTGGTGTAGATAAATATGTTAGTAGAATGGCAACTATATTTTTATCTTTACTGGAAAAAACTATGTGGATATAATGAATATGTGGGAGTGATGAATACCATTTTTTACACAACTTGTCATGACTTTTTCCAAGCCCTAATTATGGGGTAACTTATTTTCTGCAGTGTGTTTACTGGATTGGCTTGATTGTCTTGGTTCATGTACAAATATAACACATTCATTTCCAAGATGAATAACTTTGTAACTTATTAAAAACTTCTTTTGTCCAGAGGATATAAAAATTCAGGAAATATTGCGAACCATTAGTCACTGTAACAAGCTCTAAATATGATTAGAAAATCCATTTTGCAAGTGTTATCTATTGATTTATACTAGAAATCTGTGATAACTAAACTATCAGGAGTCATCTACTGATTACAGCAACTATGCTGGTTTTCTAATCATGTTGAAGATCTGTACATACAGAACAAATGTGGAAAAGTCTCAGCAGACCTCTAGTTTAAGGAAGAAATAACATTTTTCTGGTGTTCAGCCACATTTTTCTGGTGTTCAAATGGTTGGTCTGAGCTAATATATGCTGCACAGGCAGTAACATAGATTCTCATTTTACCTGGTAGTTGTAACCTTGGAGCATCTGCTGTGAGCAAAAATGGTAGTAACACAAGTTTTGATTTGTTATACTGTCCCGCAGTGCTAGCTGCTCCGCTAATTGAATATATTTTATTTAAATTGCATTTGTCCTTCATTCTAGAGTGTTATTTTTTGCTGGTTTTTTTAAGGTCCAAAATACTGTTACGAAAAGTACGAAAAGAGCTGAGAGTCTAGTGGCATAGCCTGCCTCTGCAGCAAAACTCCCTTTGGAGGTTCCTGCTCCCTGTCATCCATGAAGCCATTCCTTGATTCCTCCATTTACATTATGCAGCCATACTCTAAGTCAGGGTTTGTAAAAAAACCCAAAAAACCTCAAAACAAAACAACCACATTTTTGGTCCCCATCTGTTTTTTTGGAGTGTTAACCTGCATTATTTCAATTATTTGTTCTATAATGTCACCATTCAAAGAAAAGCTACTGCAAACTATGCCACAGACAGTAACGATGGAGTAGGAGAAGGCAAGGCAGAAGGCTTTTCTCAGATGGCTTTACTGCCAAAGCTTCTGAAATTGACATTTCAGTTGAAATTGTTGAAAACAAGATGCCAGCTGCTTATTTAAAAAAAAAACCAAACAGACAAACGATAGTCACAAGGTACTCAAACTATCTACTCAAAACAGTACTTTCTCTTCACTCACTCAACCTGATCCTTAGAGAAACCTTCATCAAATATATTTGGGTTTCCAGCCTGTCCTACAAAATATTTGATGTGGGATGCTATGGGAGAGAGTATTAGCTTTTGGCCCTCTTCACTGAAAATGTCCTGTTGCTGGATCTGCTTCTTTGCCAGATCCTGGTTTGTTAGATGGAGCAGCTCAGTAGCATCTTTGTAGCAGCTATCATACACAGCAAGGGACCATCACTGGCCTTTGGAGCTCAGTCGTTGAATCAGTTAAGGACATCCCAGTGGAAATGGAATCCATAAACTCCCTCTAGGCAGATACCCTCCAGGCTTCATGGCCTAAGTAGGACAATTGAAAGTGTCTGGCTGATAACCATAGGGTTCCAACTCTCCTAAAGCATGTATTTTTATAGGACTTGTCCCTAGAATTGCTAGTGAGTGGCTCAGATTTTTAAAAAGTTTCTGTCCCTCACAACTTCCTAGAGAATCTTGGAAATTTGAACCCCACTAGGTTTAATGACTCTCAGAAAGCAGATAGCATATACAACGCATACACTATTTTCATATAATTTCATTTTAAGGTTAATTTGAAGGAGAGCAATACCACATCGAAAATATCAGTCGGAGTATTAGTGGTTTTTTTTTAAGATTTTGGGTTGGCATGAGGTGCTACAATGTGTCCCAAATGACCAAGATGTTCTAGATATGTGTGCTCTATAATAGAATGTAATGCCTCTGCACATCACCCAGAAAATGCTTCTCTTAATTGTAAGTGTACAATTCAGGCCTCAAGATGTAAATAAATGCAGTTTTGAAAATATGCTAAGTTATTTGCTAGCAGACTTGATAGTTTTGTCAGGTCTTGGTGAAGCTGTTGACACCAAAAGAGTTGTAAACTTTTTTTCTCTTGATACATCAGATAAACTTTTAGAGCACCTAAGGAAAAAAAGAACATTAATTTGTATGAATAATAGATATATGCCTTGGGAGCAATATCGAATATTCATGAATTGTGTTTATATTCAAGCAGCTCTTCTTTTTTAAAATTAAGGTGCTGTGAATATGGTTCGGCAATAAAAAGTATAATACTAAAACCATCTGAAAGCACAGGAGAATATGTGGCTTTGTTCCTTTGCTTTGTCAAGTACCTCAAAGTTTTTCTTCAGTCATTTATATTTGTTTAAATGTTATTGTTTTGTGAATTTTCTTCTTATAAATGTTGCTGTAACAGCTTGGTTTTTCTCCCTGTGCTTAACTATTGATGGAATAAAAGGATGTCTTTTCATAACTGTAGCTTTTAAAGCAGCCATGAACATCAGAGCTTCTCTTCTGAAGCTGTATAATTTTAGGCAGTACGGAAATGTCACTTTTAGAGTTAGATTCTAAATGTGGCAAAGTGGAACCTTTAGCTGTTTTCTAAGTTATTTAAAGAAGAAATGGCCTGGTTGTTCCTTACAGAAGTGCAGTATTCAAATGGTGTTGGTAATGTGGCTGCTAAGAACCAGAACAAAGACAGCTTTACCCTAAATGAACTCAGCTTGGCCTAAATGAATTTCCCAAAGACTTACTTTTGGAATTGTGGAGCTTGATATTAGCAAATTAAACCACAGAAGAGTTGCAAGTTCTTGGCAGCATCCATCAAGAAGCATTCAGTGACTCCACAAGTAAACAGAGAAAGCTTCTATAGCAACAGAGTGCATTTCCATTCTGCAGGAGGAAGCATTCAGCTTCTGCAGATTTGGGAAGCTGAGGCAGGACGGTAACCTGTCTCTGTGGATGTAAAATACATATAGCTGGAACTGCTCTTAAGGCAGCCATTTTGTAACTTATTCAAATAGTTTTCAGGGAACTGCATATATCATGTCCTGTACTCATAAAATAGTTTCCAAATACTTTTATTAATAAATAAATAAGTACAAGACAGCCTTTTTTTAAAGTTAACTGGAATGTCTGAAAGTAAAATTTACTTAATCAAGTAACTGAATGACATGATCAATTTCTAATCACAAATTAATATTTGAAGCCAGTTTATTAAAAATATTATTTGATTTGCTGATAATACTTTCAATAATAATTGCTTTTAAACTGTGCATTTACTGCAGTTTACATTGTGTATGCAACTATTTAGAAGCTTAGGGAAAGAGAAAGGCAGCAGTTAGCAGACTGTACAAGAACTACCTTGGTCTTCCTTTTATTGACAAAATATTGATCCACAACACTGTTTGTGCTGTGATTTTTAAGTTTTGGTATATCTCTTTACCTCATGTGTTCTCAAGCAGCAAAGATATCACCCAAAAGGAGTGACCTGATTTCAGTTTAAGAAGGTTAAAGGTTAAAGGTTAGCTCAAAAGCATCATCTGCCTAGCTGCTTAACTTTAAACTGATCAATTTAATGAAAATCTGTTTTGCAGATGGTGTTGTAATGTCTTTGGCAGGATTTAGGCAGCTTTAACATTAGACGTATGCTAGTAAAAATTATTCCTTTATTTGACCAGAACAACACCTTTTCTTTTATGTTTTAAGGTAAAAGGCATGTGGGATATGGTATTTTGGCAAAGGACCCAGAAGCAGAAAGTGTTGATGGTCTTTCCATATGGGCTTGAAACCAGAATACCCTTATGTCTATTGCTAACGATGACTGAAGAAACAAACAAAGCTGTATGCATTTTTTTACCATAATGTTTTACTTTGAACCCATAAAAAAGCATTTCAGTCAGACCTGTCCTTGGAAAAGGCTTGTCTTCTCTGCCTAGGGTGGAATGCAACAGCATTAACTTTTTTAATCTGGCAGAGCACACCGATTGTCTCTTTCAAGCCTTGTCTTTGTACGTCATAAGTATTCTTTCCCTTGCTCACAAACCACACAGTAATTGTGTTACTTAGCTGTAGATACTATAAATAAGAAGGCAAATCAGTCAATCCAAATGGTAAGTTTTATCTGATGGAGGTTGTCTGAATAAACAAAGAATTAGGTCCTTGGGAGTGTAAAGCAGAGCTTTATGTTTATGTCTTCTGAGAATCAAGCCCTCACAGTTTTTGCCAAGATAATTAAGTTTCAGCACAACCATGTCTTTCTATTTTCAGATGTATGCAATTCAATAGGAATTTCTTGGGATGCTAATGTAATGCTATTATATGTTAGCTTTGTAATTAGCTAGGACTCTATCCCGTTGCTGAAATGCATTGTAATATTACACACACAAGCATAGTTTGCATGTAAGCAGTTGTGAAAGTGGTGCCCTTTGTTTCATATTGACCTTCCAACTTATTTAAAAGAGAATTTACAATGAGCCTTTGTTTTGTCCGCAAGTGATCATAAACAGCTTTCTAAAGAGTCCAATAAAATGAGAGAATCACAAATGTATAACATCACATATTGAAAGGGTGGAAGAACAAATGGGGCTTTTGCTATATTTTATGGGATGGATTTATAATCTGTTCTTGGGTCACTTAGGGCCAAGAATTTTCATGGTCAGCTGCTTGGTCCTGCTAGCTAGCATCCTCTGCAGGAAAGGCAAATACCGTGCAGCACCTGCTCTTCAGCTGGGGCTCTGCATTTCTCTTTAAAGAGAGGTGTCCACTCCTCTGCTGGTTCAAAGTCAAAAGATTAATCAGACCAGATTTTTTTTCTGCATCTGTCATCAGCGAAGCAGAATAGTCTGTCTGGATTCCATAATGCTGTTTGCATATTTGGATTTTCAATCAGCCAGGAGTATTGAATGCTTTGCTCATCTTTATCACGTGCAGGAGGCACAAGTGGGATTTAGTCCTTAGGTAACTTCTAGTGTAACAGTTCCCCAAGGAACACTGCTTGGTTTTTTCTCATTATCCTTGTTCTGGATGAAAGCATGGTTGTTAGGAATTAACAACTGAGGGGGATGTGAAGTATATGCACATAGGGACAAATGGACTAACAGCCCAAATCACTTTGTTTGCTTTACTCTGTTTGGCATGAAATGTTGGTACTTGATCAGCTTGGAATTAACAGAAAGTGACATTCTTTTAATTTCAATTGTCCTGTCCTAACTTTTTAATATAAAATAAAATATCCTACAATATGCCAATCCAATTATTTTACTGTCATTGTCCCAATATGATGGTAAAAGAGGTCAGGAGATTGTGCAGCATTGATTTGCATAAAAATCATTGAGGAAAGGAAATTGGAATATGTCTGCACACCTGAGGAGCTAAACCAAGCTTTGCTTGATGTTATTCTTTTTTGGTTGCTTAGAATAAAACTGTTTAAAACTGTGGTAAACAAAAGTTATTCTAATTTGTTCCTCAACACAAGCCTCATAAGGAGGATAGAAGGTATTTCAATTTTTAAAGTCCTTTGAGATTTGTGTTCACTTATGGTTTTAAATGTTTTATGAAATTTAATTTCCACTGCAAGTTTCAGTTACTGTTATTCAGATTATGCTGTTGTGCTTACATGTATAAAGAGAAACCAGTGTTCAAAGAACACACTGTCTAGTCACAGCTATACATACATTGTGTAGTAATAGCTACAAATAATGTATATGCCTACTATATGTACTTGTACACTATAGAGCATATCTATTAAAAAAATCAAGCATATCTATTAAAAAAATCCCAAAACCCCCCAGCTAACAAAGAAAAATGTTGGCTGGTAAAATAGCAATTTCCACACTACCCTTTTTTATGATAAAATTAAAATAAAGCAGTAGAGAAAGCATTTTCACATTATATTTTATGTACACTTAATTTGACATTCAGATGTCTGGCTGTCTCTTACATAATAGTCCTTGTTAAAATATACCATATTTTGTATTCAGCTTATGGTGCACTGCTGAAACAGGGAGACGTTCTCAAATCATAGTTTAAAGAATCTTCATGTTCTTCCATTGAAATGCTGTCCAGAATCCCAGTCTGTGTGCTGTCCTGGCTAAGGGCGTGTGAGGCTGCTCTTGGAAGGGAGGCTGTACCAGACTGCTTGCAGTGTGCAGCCTGCCCAGTGGAGCCTGAGTGAGTAGGTCCTCTTGGAGAGCAGGAAAAGTGAGCAAAGAAAGCCAAAGCAGCAGAAAGAGCATCAGCCTCATTTATTCAGTATGCTCGACACACAAAATGGCTGTATGACAGCTATTTTTTTGTGCCTGGAGTTCTTTCATTCTGACATTAAGAGAAATATGTAATTATTTCTGACTGAGATTCAAAGCAGAGATGCAGTGTATAGTGTATGTAAGAGTATTATGTCAATGTGAGTGCATATGTATGTGTGCATTAATAGATTGCAGCTATGGATTTAGCAGCCACTCCCTCCCAGCCTTGCAACATAGATTTTCTTGTTACCCATAGGAGATTTTAGCTGATATTATGCAACTCACTACAGGTGTCTTTTCTAAAATTGTAATTAGTTTGCCAGACTCTCCCAGGTGAGATTTTTCTCTATGCTCTCTTCCGCATATTTAAAAATGAGCAGTAAAAAAAAGTGAAAAGACTGACGCATGACAGGAAAGTTATATTTTGACATGGATACATGTAATTTATCTTTGCTATTGTTTTTGCTAAGTAATTTAGAAGAAACTTTCCCTTGGTCTATGCATTTGTTGGTCCATCAACCAAAATACCAGAATTGTGCTTTTATAGAAGAATTAATGGGAGTAAAACCGTACAGGCCTCATATGTACAGGACAGAATTAAGCTTTTTGATACATAGGTTTTGAGACTATATTGGCTCTATATATGTCTATATTGCTGGACAGATTAATTTTCTGCATTTTTAATTTTCTTCCTCCTTTGGGGCACTACTGAAGCAGAAAAGGATAAGAAAGGATAGTCAAAATGCTGGTGTGAAATACTAAGAAATGCAATTTCTGTTGGTTTCATCAGGCACAATGCAGGAGATGTATTTTCTTGGATAAACTTCCATTGTATGTCGGTAAAATATAATGCGGTACAACAGGGAACAGTATTAATTACATTAAATATGAGTAGAGGCTTTATGTTGATAAAACGTAAATTACAAGTGGTGGTTTGCAATAATTTTTGAACCTGATGATGTGCCTGTTAGACTGGTGTACTTAATACTGGCAGATAGAGCAGACTGATGCTCATACAACCTCATGCTGATACATAAAAGAAGTGAAGCTTTTCTAAGAACTTCAAGACCTTTGCTTTGTGGACAACCATGAAGGAGGATGTCATAGAAATTACCCCCTTGGTCTGCAGCAGACTGTGCCAGCCCTTCAGTACTGCAGCAGACAGATACACAGCATATTGTGCACCATAGCCTCAGGGGAAACTGTATGTTCTACTCTACCAGTGGGAAGGAAGGCATTAAAATAATCCTTAGCTTTTAAAGGCAGGGGGGATTGAAGAAAACAAAAATTGAGCAAAGGTAGTCTTTGAATGATGAAGTGTGCAGATTCCCATGCCTTGGGCATCCTAGTGCAGTAGCAGTTACAATAACAGAAAAAAAATGGGTTTGTTATGTACGAGGGGTATGAGAAATACTCCTTGGCTGTATGCATGAATAGGAAACAGACTGCTAATGGGAGCTATGGCTAGTAACATACTAGCCTCATTCCAAGAGTGGATGTTTGACCAGCAGGGTTGCCTAACAAAAAATGTGATTTTTTTTTCCATTTAAAATTGTTATCCTACAGTATTAATCAAACCATGCTGCTCACATGATTCACATGTGTAAAATACTGTATAACTACTGGTTTATTGTTGGATTATGTGCAGGAAGCCTATCATATAAGGGCATTATTCAGTGTTCTGCCCAAAGAGGTTATTAATTTGTAGTCCCTGTTCTCCCTTGTAAATTCTCTCAAAAATCAAGAACATGCACTATTTCCTTGCACTGCTCCTGGAAAAAAGAACCATAGAGCCACCTTTACCCATAAAGATGGCACAGAATCTGCTGCTCTGGGATAGTTGGTACCCCAACCTTTAACAGAAAACTAGATTACTCTTAGAGAAAGTTCAAGATGACTCTTTTAAAACAAAGGCCAGCAGTGAAAACTCCTCTTTCCAGAACTTTATTAGGCAATTCCAAAGGTCTACATCTCTTGATTTTAGTTCTCTAGCACATATGGAATTTTTCCATTGGTGTCCTTAGCTTGTGTTTGGACCTATAGCACTTCTTGGGTGGGAGAGGTCAGTTGTCTCCAAACAACTTCGTTGAAAAGAAAGATGTTTTCCTTGGAAAATCCTAAGATGTTGCAAGTGGCTCAAGTATCGTAGTAGCAATAATTGATATTATCCTTATCCTAAATTCAAAACTCTGGGTCCTAATGGTAAAGGAGAAGGATGGGCACTTCTATTCACAGAATCATAGAATCAGAATCTGGTGTTGGAAGGGACTCATAAGGATTATTGAAACAAACTTCCTCTCCTTGCAAGACACCTAAAACTAAATTATATGAGTGTCATCCAGACGCTCCTTGAACTCTGACAGGATTGCTGCTGTGACCACTTCCCTGAGAAACCTGTGTCAGTGACCAACCACTCTCTCAGAAAAGAGCCTTTCCCTACTGTCCAAGCTGAACTTCCCCTGACACAGCTTCATACCATTCAGACAAACAATGTTCCTGTTTTCTATGTAACCTAGACAAAAAACTTGCTCTATGAGAAATAGATTGAGGAAAAAAATACTAACATTCTCCAATTGAATAAACACTTTGTGAATGACCAGAAACTTGATATTTTTACAACAAGAACAATGAAACAAAGTCTAAGGAGCATCTTGGTATTCTTGTTTGTGTGCAAGTGATGAGAGCATGGAAAAAAGCTTGCTTTACTACTGAAATAAGACAGCTTTAGTATCTAGATGTTACTATTTTGGAAACGCCCTTTGGCATTTGCAGATATGTAAGCAGCTAATGAATGGCTGGAAATTAGGAAGAATAAAGCGGGTGGAAAAAAATGAGTCCAAACTGCAAGTGTTTCTGAAAACCTTATGTCCTTATTTGTTCAGGAGCTTCTGTGACTCAAAATCTTGACCCGGGAGGAAGCTGGAATCCTGAGATATGTCAGGACAGGATCTTCTGAAGTCAGGTCTCAGATGAAAAAGATCACAGGCAACAGAAAATAACTTGGAACTAATTTTACCAAATTTCTGACCTAGAGTTGGGCAGATTTGAGAGCACTGCTGTATTGCTAGTCTCCTGGGTCTAACCCTGTTGCAGATGCATCTCAGTAATAGGTGTTGTATCTAGGCTGTGGATATCCTTTGTCACTTTTTGATTTACTAAGGTAGTCTTATAGGTCACGATGAATTGGATATGCTGTCAATGTGCTCTGTCTCTCTGTTCCTGTCTCCACTGGTGTGTTTTGTAGTGTGTCAGGCTTCAACAATATCTTCACAACACTTGAATTTCTGTGACTTATAGAACTCAATGAATGAAAATCTTTGTAGCTAGTCATTAGGACTGCTTACAGGTATTTTTGAGAAAGAGCAAATCCTTACTCAGACACTCTGTAGTCGCTTTGAATTTTTTTTTGCCTTTTTGTGTTGTCTTTTTTTATTTTTCAAAAAACAAAAATAGGCTTGTGGGATCATCTCTGACTCAATATGTTACATGTAGGGGTTGGATCCAAGAAGTCTTGCTAGGATATTTATTTTCTTTTATTTCATGAATTTTTCACTGAGAAGCTCTAATTCTGTGGCCTCAGCTACCTCAAAATCATCAAATAGATGATATGGTTTACCCAAAGCATTTTGGGACACACAAAATACAAGAGCTATGCTGGTATTGAAGTATTCTGTGTAAGTAACAATTTTTATGATAAGGAAGAGTTGAGCTGGTAATCAAAAAAAGGAGACTCCGAAATCTCATGCTATACAGAGAGCCTGTATCCCAATTCACTCAGCTTTTGTGCTCTCCAGATACAAAGGTTTTATGCCTCATGTGTCCACAACAGGAACTAAACAAATGTCTTTCCTTTACTTCTAGTAGTTGTTTGTCCTAATAGATTTAGAAGGTAAGGTCAATACTGTCTGTACTGGGAAACAGAGCATGGCTTTGGGGAAAAAAAACCCCAATGTGTCTCTAACTGAGCACAGGTGATTGAGAGGTTGGCCTGTAGTACATCTGACAGTCTAAATGGTCCTCATAGAATTATAATTAAGCATAACAAGTTCTTCACATATGTCTGTCTTTCTGTCTGCATATATTTATTTTTACATGAACTTAATAGTGTCTGTAGTTGGGAAGGATGGATTCAAGCATTGGGAAGAGTTGGAGGTGGAGGCTGAAGTTGGTCACACTCACAAGAGAGACATTTATCCTGCAGTAGTGTTAGGAGGGAAGTTGGGATTGTTGGAGGCTGGGTTTCTTGCACAGGAGGTGCAGTGGACAGTAACAAAAGGGCAGGTGTGAGTGGTTATAAAAGTGTGCACTTCCCAGGAGCATAACCAGGATTTAAAACTCCGTGTGTCCATACATAACCCTGGCTGCTTCTGTCATCCTCTCTAATGCTGTACGAAGGTCTGTATATGTTTGCATCTGCTGCAGTCAAAGTTGGATTTCAATTTTTCTTCTAATTTCCTTCTCCCAGTTACTTATAATTTTTTTATACACACTTTTTTTAGGGCTGAAATGATCAGGATTTGGTCTGGGTATAAAGAATATTTCTTTTTTTCTTTGGAGCTCTTTCTGAGTCACTTAATCATGAGATATCTTTCCAACCTGTCCTAATGAAAAATACTCTATTGCAAATAAAGTTAGTTAAGTACATTTCTTGAAGTGGCTGTCCATAACAGAAGAGAATGTTATTTTAAAAGCAACAACACATTAATAGGCCAAGTATGCAATCATTGTCCTATCACAGCAAATTATACCATTAGTCCACCTTATCTAATCTCTTTGCTACAGACTGCCTAACAACAATTGCTTCTGAGAGCAAAGCAGACCAAAAAAAAAAAAAAGAAAAAGATTCTATGGGCAAATGTAGAATAATGTTGCTTATACAGGAAAATGCTTGTTCTTTTCATATGTCTTCTGTACTTTGCAATGAATTAGCATCATACAAATTCAAGTACATATTTTTTCCCCCCCTAAGTTGCCTTTGGGTAATCTTATAGGTATACAAACATCAAATCAGTTTATAAAGTGAACTTCTGGCTCAATCACATGCAGTGGGAAGGATTTCCATGGGTTAATTTAACCTGCATGCAGATTTTGTTTTGGCTTCTAAAATTTTCTGCCATTAATTTGTTAAGTTTTATTTGTTTTTATTCATCTGGTAAAAGAATGAAAAAAGATCATGTGTTCTTAATTGCTTTATGATATTTTACATAATTTTTATAACTTCACAATAATGTTTATGATTACTTTATGGTCCTTTTATCATGTCTCTTTTATTTACACAAAAAATTTCAATCCATTCAGTCTTGCTTTTAGTGGAAGTTCTTCCACATTTCTGCTAATCCCATCACTGATCTCTGAACTCCTTTTACCAGTGTTAAATTTTTCTGGAGATACACAGATATTTCAGAACTGAACATGCTGTTCTCAGTGGAACTGTATGATCTTACTGTCCCATGCCTGGTGCATCCAAAAATATAATCTGCTTTAAACAAATCCTATTGCAGTCTGTGCTGGAAATATGTTGCCTTTCATTACATGCTTCTTCCCACGCCCCCCCTTCAAACTGATGCTGAAGTGTCCTGGAGTGGCTACATTTAGCTTAGACACCAGTAAAATGTTTGATTCATTCAAAGTATTTCTTCTAATACACATTTTCTTGGATTTATCCATCCATACTGAGTTTCTTCTGCATGCTCAGCTAACCTTAAAAGTATCTGGTGTTTCTCTTAGTTCTTTGGCTGGTCTTGACTGTCATGAGTTCATTTATGACTTCTGCAGGATCAGTCCTAGTTTGCAGTTAGAAGACACAGAGGTAATTTTTATTTTGTTAAATGCCCTGGTAGTTCATGTAGCTTGTTTTCTGTCTCTATCATTTTACTTTTTTGCCCCTCTGTTAAGTGCCTACATTACATGGTTAGGCTGCTTCTGCATAGCCAGCTGAGTGGAAAAAAACTCCAGCTCTGAATTAACCCATGGAGAAATTAAAGTCCCCCTAATATTAGGAGAGTGAGAGAAAGAAGCATCTCCTTGTGCCCGTGTCACATTGGCTGTCTCTTCTCATTGCCTGCCTCTCATTGCTTTCCCACAGGTATTGCTATGCCTAGTGGCTTGAGGTGCAAATGTCTGTAGGCAGTTAACTGTTTGCTGAGCCTGAAGAACAGAAATAGCTAATTAACCATCTATCTGCAAATATTTATCCCAGATATTTATTTATTGATGCAAAATAGAAGATGCTGTTGCTGCATATAGACTTCAGGGCTGAGGCATAACTGCAATTGACTCTTTGTAGTGTCCTCTTTTCATACTGTTTGGTGCTAACTTTAATGTATTATTGATTGTTATTAAGGTATACCATGAAATACAGATGGGATGTCTGTTGTGGTTGAACTCATACTGTGGGAGCTATGTTGACTTTTAGATTGTTCTGGCCTTCATGCTGCTTGACATTAAAACCTTTCACATTAGGGCTTAGAAGAAAAAGAAATATATAGTAACTATGTTACCCTGTATGTAGTGTGAAGTAATCTGAAAATATGATGCCAAATTCCCTCCCCACCGAGTCAGCACAACATTTGAAATGAAATACTAATTTCAGGGCAAGCCAGGAAGTTCAAATTCCCTGTGTGACTGTATATAAACACTAGTTCAGGACAGCCAATACCTGAATTTAAATTAGCTGTGCTACCTGCCAGTAGAAAGTGCTAAAAGTGGAGGGATTAGAGGTCTGATTTTCTAGAATACTGAGTCCTAGTGGCTCCTCCTGGCAGCATCTGTTTAGCATCCCATGATCCAAGGTCATACTCATGAGTGACCGGCACCTCTCTGCTGACTGCCACCCTCCATCCTTGCACAGCCTTCTTGTCTGGATGTATTGGCTAGTTTGAAATACACAGAAATTGCATCAGAGGATCAATTACTGCTGAAATGTCACTACTGAACCCTGTAATAGTGATAATTAGTTAAAGCAAAGAGGCACTTATCTTGGCAGCAGATCACTGAATACTTTTTTCACAAAATTAGGTTTGTAATGCTTTACATTCTTCCCCCTCCCTTTTTTGGAGAAGTTTAAGTATATAAACGTTGAGGGTTTTTTCCTTTTTTTATTTCCTATGCCCCCATAAAAAGAAATACTTAATGTTTCTCACTATGTCCAGCAATTTCCATCTTAGAATAGCTTACTTTTGTTTGGAACTCCTAAAGAGGCTATTAGTCACTGGAGAAAACATGAAACAAGGAAACGTATGACAAACACACAGTCACAGGACAGCCCTCTCTCATTTTGGCTCAGCTCCCTTTCTGCCATTAATGGGGCAAAAAAGAAACTGGAGATCTGATGCAATTTCCCTGCCGTGGGGGAGGGCAGAGTTATTCTGCTTGTGTCAGGGAGTCCCTGGCTGGCAGGGATCCATCTGTGTGTGCCCTGTCCTTCCCACCACACACCTCGCAGGAGATGTGGCAGGAGAAGGACTGGGAAGGGCAACAGCAGAGGGGCAGAGTACCTGTAAGTGTGTCTGTGATGAGAGTGAAATCCCTGCTGCCAGGGACACATGGGGAGCTCCCAGGCAGAGCTGGCTCAGGGGGATGCCTGTGGCTTCAGAAAACTTTTTATCTGCTACAGAAAGGCAGTGGCTGCTGTCACAAGCTGTAGGGTCTGACTGCACTCCTGTGTTTTGATCCCCTGCTCAGGTGGGTTTCATTTTTCTTGTGCTCACCTTGCAGGGAGCCTTCCTGGGCTGTGACAGTGTGTTCTGGGCTTGATGAACTACCACAGTCCTTTCCCAGCTCCAGTTGTCCTTTTCAGTGCTAAAACATGCACAAGGCTGTCATTCACACGTCCCATCCCCCAACTTTTCACCCAGCATTTAGGTTTTGGTGAGGATTATTTCCTCACTATGCCACAAAGATAAGATTCTCAGCTGCCAGTGGCATGAGCAGTCTGTGAAATTTCTTTAGCGTGAGGCAGGTCGTATTGTTAAGCAAAAGTCTAAATATTTGCTAAAATTCAGGAAAAATACAGGGGTTTTGCTAGTTTTTATGCTCTGCAGAATTTGTTTGAAGCTTTTAAAATGTTGTTTGTTTCCTATTAAAATGGTGATGAGAGGAAAGAGACAGGAAGAATGTAGGCTAAATACGTCTTGTTGCAGTATTGATGATCTCAGTAGTATTACTCCAAGGATGGAGAAGTTTTCCAAAATGAGTGTTTCTTAACTCTGTCAATTGACTGGGACATGGCTCTCCTGTGGTTTGACTACTGTGGTTTGTCACTACTGTGAGAAATTATCCAGTTCAAAAAGTCCTGTTATTTCAGTAATTTCTTGCTGAAATTGATGGTTACTGTTCCTGTTTTTCTCCCAAAGTTTATTTCTAGGGCTTTCCCATTTGTTTCTGGTGCTCTAGATAAAAGGCCAGTCACAAAAGCAGAGTCAGAGAGACTGCTCTGCAATGAGGACGTGTAAAGGAGGAGAGGATGTGAATTTGGGACTGTTTTCCCTCTCATGGAAGCAGTTTGCCTGTTTGATACAGAGTGTGAGTTGATACAATGAAATCCACTTCCCTAAATATCTTTTACATATCAAACCAGGTTACTGGGTATTGATAACCATGACATACTTTGTGGGTGAGCATAAACTCTAGGACACCTCATTTATAGCCCATTTCTCCTCCTAAATTATTCCACATTTGTGAACATTTTTTAAGCAGCTGCTATTTAAAACCAGAAAGCCTCCACCCTAAAAGGCCCCAACCTGTCAGAAACATTTCCTCTCTTGCCTGAAGCTTGGAATTTCACTCCAAAATGCCAGCTCCCTCAGGAGTGTGCATAGTGTCATCCTTGCCTTGTGGTTTACTCTTTGCAACCTCAGTTGCACACACAGACGTTTTTTACCACCTCACCACATTTTTCTTCCTTCTCCACCAACATCTCTATGTGTCTGTTTTTCACAGTGCTGTTTGCACCTAGATTTCTGCAGCACTTAGCCCAGTTTCACTATTACCAGGCCCTGGACCCCTTTATATTTTTCTCTTTTTCTGCCAATTACTTTATGTTCCACTTTCTCTTGTGGATGAATGGGAGTGTTTATGTACATTGTCATGTGCATGGATTATGAGCATTTCATTTTATCTGGGATGCTTGGGATACATTTTTTTTGTCTTGAGCTTGAGTTGGCTGTGTTGTTTCAAGTAATAAAGAGAGAAAAAAGGTGTGCTGAATATCCCACGGGAAGCTACCATGCATTTTGAACCTGCTGCATATTTTGCATTAGGAAAAATATGCTAGAAATTTGTAGAATGCTCTCTAACTCTATCAATGCTCTTTTTTTCATATGGCTGCATGTACTGAGCCAAGCCCCAGTAATATTAAGAGGGAAAAATGCTGCTGTAACTTTGTGACTAATATATTTTAGAAACGTCTTACATTTTTCCTGTAATAGGTTTTCCATACATAGTAGCATTTCAGTTTGAAGGTCTGACTTCTCAAAGCCTATCAGAGCTAAAAACAAGTGCCAACATTCTGTTGAAAAGCTGGAAACTTCCCACCTCCAATGCTATGAAGCTCCTTTTTCAGACTCAAAGATCATAAGATTAACACATTATTGGTAAAAAGCCCATCCTGGGTGTTGCCCTAATGCAGTCTGAAAGGAAATTTTTTGTTTGAAAGCAAGGAAAAAGTCTTGATGGTGGTTTGCTGCAAAACCAAACTAATGACAACTGATTTAAGCTAACTGGGCTGGGAGCATTAATAATAATTACTCTTGGAGACAATTTTAGTTCTTGTTTCAAGCATAGAGATTTTATTGACACTGTCATCTAGGACTCAGTTGAGAATTCTCTGAAGACCATGGTCCTCTACCTTTCACACGATAGGTGTAGAAGTGTGCCTTGAGCAGTCAGAGTGCCCTTTGTGAGGAATTCTGGACCTATGCTGGGTTGATATTGACAATATAAAATCTTCCATGTGGCATCAATAAGACTGGGATAAAACACATGACATATAGTAGTTCCAGACCATGGTCTTTCATTCTTTTTTAGGTATAACCACTGGGGCCACATAGGAATAATTATTTAGCTATGTAAAGGGGTCAAACCAGGGTTTTGATATTCACAGTACATATACTGATGGGAATGTGTTGTTTAGGTAGGGTTAAATTTTGTCCCAACTCCAGCAAATGGTAAATTTTCCGTTGAACTTGGTGGAACTAAGATTTCACACATGACACTTAAATCTGTGCTATATAAAGCTTTGTATAAATACATCTGTATATAATATATATCACAAGCATGTACAAATGTGTTCCTGTATATTTTAGCCAATTACATAAACTGTGTTTAAACTGTCTACTATGCAGATGCCTAGAATGAACAAACTAAAAAATCTGGATAGAGGTAAAATACTCAGAGAATGCAATGGGAACACGTTTTTCACAATTGTGATTTTGAGAGGTTTTGTTCCCTTTATTAGTTGCCTTTCTCTACTATAAAATCACGTGGGATCTTTTTTCTAGTTGCATCAATTTTCAGCTACAAATGTTTTACATTATAAAACTGTGTAAAACAGACTAAAATTGTGAAGTGTAAGAACAGATAATCTGGAGCCTTAAGTGCTTTGGGCAAACTTCTCCTGCCAGCTTTCAGAGATACAGAGAGAGACTGTGTTTGAAACCCCTCATCAGAGCAAAATGAACGTTTTAGTGTTCTCGGACATAATATCAGGCTAACATGCTCCCTGACTGACATCCCCTACATACTGTATAATTGCCAGCCTGCTTCTCCAAGTGCCTTGAAGATTACATTTTTTTAATGTACCAATATTAATAACCAGATGTGATCTTCTTCCTGCCCAGGGGTCAAGCTAGCTGGCCAGGTCAGGCTGTTTGTCTGTGTGCACAGACTGTGAAGTCTATTCAGAATGACAGGTATGGGGGGGGAGGCGGGTAGGGTGTTAACCTCAAGACCACCAAAAGGGAGTTCTCCCTGCTGGGAACAAAGACCAGCAGGAGCTTCAGCCTTTTTCAGTACTCCTGGGATTTTAACCAAGTGAACAAAAGATGATGCACAGCTGAAGAAATGCTCTTCACAGCTGATACATAATTTAAGATGTTCAGTTACAAACAACCGGATATGTATTTGTGATTTCATTTGAGCACAGTCCAATTATCTGCAGTCAGTTAATATTTTTTTATGAGTAGTTTCTGTGTGCTGCTTTATGTGCTCAGAAGACGCTCAATTGCCAGAGTTTGAAAACACACTAGCCTTGAAATTAGCCCTGGTACTTAAAGAAATAGCATTAAAACACCAGCAGTTGCTATGGGATGTTTTGTACCTTCGAGTTAATCTTTGCCAGTCTATGTATAGATTATTTTATAATATGATATAGTTTCATTAAACATGTATTTTAAAAACATTTACTCTTCACTCTCTCTTTTTGTTAGGTAAAAAAAAAAATCAAAAGAAGAAGCTATTTGTTTCCTAATTGATTTTCTACGTTAGTTGTTCATTGAATAGATAAGTAGTGCCTGTGATATTTGATTACAGAGCAAGGCACCCATTTAACCTTCCGTTCTTTCCTGGCCAGGATTTCAAATACAATACAACGTACCTCCCTTAGGCTCAGTAGGATTAGACTGCTAGCAGTAATCCCTGATGCTATGAAATAGACCTGATAGAACTTCAACTCACTTGTTTAGGATTATGCTCATGAATTTCAGTCATCTAGTTGTATTAACCCTTTGGGAACTTGTGTGATTTATGCTGCTATAAATAATAGAATATTACAACAAACAATGGTAATTCATATCAAAACTTATCTATGTGTTTTAAAGAATTCACTTTTGCATGGTGATCAAAGTGTAAAAGTCACATTGAAATTAATTTGACTCCTATAGCATAAATCCCCAGAGTTTGTTTTAATTCTAATGTTCAGGTGCCTTTTGCAGTTCAATTGTCTTTAAACAGGTTGGTCTCAATTTGTGCATTGCTTTTTAAAAATTGTTTGAATAAATTTTAGTTCTCAAAGTTGCATTGAAAGGGCAGACAAGTGATATCTGCTAACCACAGAGCATCAGTGCAGAATCTCCCAGTATAATGGCTTGAATGCAAGCTTGGTCCTGTGGTAAAGAGGAGGAGTAGTGATACTTGAGCTATCATTTCCATTGCTCCTTTTTTTTTTATTATAGCAACAATGGGCAATACTGACTTATGATGACTTGTGCCCTGAGCTAAAAACAGAGTAAGATTGCCAGAGCATTTCTGATGGACCATGAGATGGTGTGCAAAAGCATTGTAATCACACCAGATTTGGACTACACTTTTGAACTGGTGATTTTTGTATAAATGCTGATTTTTAATCTGGTCAAATCACTACAGGGAATAACTCTATGCTAGCAATAAGAAGGAATAGATCTTTTCTTTCTTTCATTTTCAGGATCCTAAAACCCACCAATGAAATAAATATTGTTTCCTATTACCAGTCTCTTAAACTGTTGAACCTTTAGTTCAAAGGCTCATTAAATATTTATGTGCACAACTAATTGTACTGATTATTGAAATGAATATATGTATATGTTTTAGAATATTTGATGTCAATTACAGTGAAAAATTGTGGAGAGTTTGACTTGGGAACTCTAACCTACTCTCTTAGCAGAAGATAGAGTCAAATTAGGACTGACTTAATATGCACATTAAGGCGTCAATTGGTGAAACTACTGCCACTTCAATACACCTGCATGTGGAATTGCTGTATTTAAAGGCAAGATGACAGGCAGAATCAGTGCTACTAGCTGCACTTGATGACAGAACCATCAGGGCAGTTCTTCACCCTTTAGATACTATTAAAGCATGCCTATTATTGTAGATCTGCTGGATACTCTTGATACATCTGATGATAAAGTGGTATTGATGAATTGCTGAAGGCCATGAGAGCAATAAATGAAGTTACTCTTGAGTGATTCCATTCTTTTTTTGCAGGAGGACTCAGGAGTGGGGGTAGTTTGGGGTGGTTGTTCATCAGCCCAGTGGTTCACTCATGTGCTCCCACGTGGAGTATTGCTGAGTTCTAGTTGGTCACCCTTCCTGATTAACATATGCCCAAGGCCATTACAAGAGAATCATCTTTGCTTGAGTTGCGGGTGTCTCCATGATGCAGATGATTTTCATCTCCACAGAAATATCATTAGATTTGGATGGTGAAATCCATTGTTGACTCTGTATCTTGCCAGCCTTGGGGTTTGGATATAGCAGCTGTGTTGTAAACTGAGGTCTGCTGGTGGGACGCATAGGTGGTAGGAATGGCCAAGGCAGCACCACATAGCTGTCCCACACTCACAAGCCATGCTGATTCTGCATTTGGCTCCTGAGGTAACCCAAGGAGTGATAAGCATCCCTTGGTAATGTCTGTGTATATATGTGGCTGGTTGCTACATGGATAGATGCTGCTTTTCTTTCAAATTGGCTTCTCTCAAATTTTTTTGTCTTAGAAATGTCTTCCAAAAACTGTGCCAAGTCCTGATGCTGCTGAAACCTAGAGTCAATTGCAATATTTAATACATTTAAACTTTTGTGCTTTGTTGGTTAGTTTTGGTTTGACACCTGGTATATTTCTGTTCCCTGATTGATTGCAAATGTACCATTAGAAATGGGCTGTTTCATGAATGCTAAGTTTACACATTCAGAATGTGTTTTCCCTGGATATTCTGCAGTATATGTTTAAACATTGCTGTTTCTGAAACAAATTCCTTGCTTGGGTCAGCAGATTTAGTATGGAGAAATTAATGGAAAGCAAACAGCCAAGAGGTGGGGCATGGAAGGAACTAATTCAAGAATTTCAGATGAATATAGCCAGTATTTTCCATCTCTCCATCTTTAATCTCTCCCACTTTAATTATAAATGCAGAACTTGCAGAACTTAATGGCGTACAGGTTACCACCTTCAGATTTGCTGTGAAAAGAGAGGTAAACCTGTAAAGTTTGATGAGAATGGAGGTGCCAGCAATATAGCTGTCTATCCATTGGCCACTTTTTCTGACAGCAAGTATTTTGCAGATGCAGTTTCAGCTCTGTTCCAACTCTCTCAACTTGCCTCTAGTTGCACTTTTCGCTCTGTTTCAACCTATAAAGACTGAAATGAGTCAGACCTCAATTCTCTCTAAAACCTCACATACATAATTCAGATCAGCTAACAATATCCTGGGCTAAACATCAAAAGATACTGAAAGCTTGTGTTTTTAGAGACTGGTTGGCAAATGAAGAATCTGTTTTCTCATTTTCTTGATCAAAAACTTCAATTTTGATCATTCCACCAATCATTAAGTTGCACTTGCCCTTCAGTTTCTTACAGGGTAAAGGGAATACAAGGTGGCCATGCTAGGAGAGTTTTTTCTTAGAAAATAAATTTTGATGGCTTGGGTAGCACTACTATTTATTAATGTGCATTTACTTAGCAAAGCAAAAAAAGGTTGTGTGTGTGTATATGTGAAGGGAATCTTATTAAGTCTAAATAAATAGACTGTAGAAACCATGGTGATAACTTTACATTTTGTAAAGCCTTTATTTGGAGGCTTTCAAAATGTTTTAAAGATTTTAATTAAATTCAGTGCTCCTTCATTCTGTGTTAGCCTAAGTGCATATAGGGCCGTCTTCATGTACATACTGGTAGAATTGAAGAAAGCTCATGTTCAACTGTGTGCAGCAGCAGTGCACTGCAAGTATTTTCAAGGCAGGTGAAAAAAAAGCAAAAAAAAAGCCATGTTCAAGTGAAACTGCACAGGGAATTGCCTGTAGGTAGGCAAAACATAATTACAAGTTGAAATTTAGCCAAGACATTTGTCTTAACACTCTTCCTCCTTTGAAAAAAATGTGCCACGTACTTAATAACTTTATTAAGTACAAGCAGTTGTGAAATCTGTTCTTTGTTTCAACCAAAAGGAAACATTTCCTAACAAGATGGTGCTGTTAAACCAAGCTAGGGCACTGACTCATTACTAATTTAGACAGAGAGCACCATCAATGAATTACCAAAACTCTTTTTTGTAGCTGGTGTTTTCCTTGGAGATCTCCCCTCCGAGTTCTGACCCTGCTTTAGCCTGCGAGATCTGAAGGGATCATAGCACAAGGTGGTATGGCTTAGGGCTGTATATAAAATGATGAAGGAGAGAGTGAAACCCAGCCATGTGCTCCCTTTACTTGACACTGTAGTAGGAGAGGGGGCGGCATTCAGGGAAACTCAGAGCTACTCTTTTTTTTTTTCTGCAGTAAATAATCAGCCTGTGAAATTCACTGCTGCAGTGGGGGGTTATCCGGATAAACAGTTTATCAGGATTTTTAAGAAGGATAAGAGCATGAACATTAATGATGTTTCTGATTATGTGGGCTAAAACAAAAAGATACAAGAACGTTTAGTTCTCTATTATTATTGTTAAAGTCAGGATATAAACAGACTGTCTTCCAGGGTCAGGCAAGGATCCCTCATCGCACTGCACATTCATTGCGGCTCTCTAAGGGCTTTTATTTGTACCCTGCTTTTTTGTGGATCTGACATTAGCTGTGTGCACAGAGAGCATGGGGGAACACCTGGGCCAAGGGGCTGATTCACAGTGTTGCTCCTGCGTTTCCATCTCTCTGTCTCCCTCAGTGACTGTTTTCAAAGGACAACATTAGACTTCAAAAATGAATACGAGAACTGAGTGTTTCAAATGTAAATAAGATGCCTTTCTGTTCACAATTTTAGTCTCACTAAGGAAAGGTACTACTCCAACAGTAAACAACTGAATCTGCATGTCTGGGTTATTTTGTTTTTCTTTGTCAGCTTATCACTCAGCGTGGGAGAGGATATGTCTGTGTCATAATTAGTGTTTCATTTATTTAATTTGGAAGTACAAACAATAGACAGAAAGGGCCATTTGACAACTAATTAATTTGTTTCTGCTTGAAGAGCATGACAAAAAGTTTGCCTTTAGATGAGCATTCATAGACTGTGGGTTTGCATTTGAGTAATAATTCATCAGCATTTCTCCATAGGTAATTTGATATCCTCAGTACAACATGTAAAGGTACAGGATTTGAATACATTTTTTTAAATTTGGATGACTAATGGAAACTCTCTGATCATTCTAAGACCAGTTATGATTCAGTACCACACAAGATCTCTCCACGTTTCTAGGAAGCCCAATTTTATTCCACCTCTTGGAAGAGGATGAAGCATCTGCAGCCTGGTTCCAGTGACAGCTGGTTCTGCAGAACCCACGTGGCACCATGTGAGATAGGCCTTGACTCAGGTTATTGTTTTTCACAGCAGTTTTACAGGCATCACAGTAACGTGCTACCTCTGTGTGCTAGCTGTTATTAATTGTTCTGTACACTCTGCTCCGAGCAAGGATTAGGAAGACAAACTCCAGTGTCGTGAACGTTGTGAGCAGAATAAACAATCCAGGCCTACAGAGGCTCTGTGCTGATAGCTGTCTGTGTCCTGACACAGCATCTCTCCAACCATGGCCAGTCAATCTGTGTGTGGAACCCAGGTCTTAAACGGAATAGGGGAAGCAGGGGTACCCTAGTCCTCTGCAGGGATTTGTCCCCATACAGGGCTGGGAGATGGTAGGGCATGCACTTGGACTCTCTGCTAGGAAGCACTGTAATACAGACAGAGTATGAGAGAGCAGAAGATTTGAATTGCAATAGAGGGATCAGTCTTCTTTAGGGAGAGGCATGTTGTTCAGCATGGTATTTTTCACATTTCCCTGTTTTCTTTCCCTGCAGAGTATTAATAATGTATTGGAGAATTCACAGACATTAGTATGTCAGTGGGACTAGAAGAAAAGCTGTAGGAGGGAAAGGTTTTGCTTGACCCAAAAGAACAGGAAAGCTTCTTCTGGTAGAAAAAAAGAAAATACATTGATTATTTGAGGAAAGACCTCAAAGGGAAAATTGAGATGTGATTTTTTCCAGACATCCAGGCTGTGATGGTAAGAACTACAGAGGAAAAAACGTTACCCCAAACAATACTGGGCAGACCCTGGAAGGTAAACCAATGTGGAAGTCAGTCAAAGGCTTTCAAATAAAAGCTTCTTCAAATAAAGTCCAAGTAGCAAGAGAAACAAGACTACTGCAAAGTGAAAATGAGAATGAAGCACTTTTATTAATACTGTTCAGTGAATGAACTAACATTTAATAGGTTTTTAACATATCTTCTTCACATATCTCTGCAAAGAACTGTAGTTAGTAATACTGGTATTACAAGTTAGTGATTGTAAATATTAATTATAATAACACTGTAATGTAATCACTGTAATGCACCTTTTAAAATCAAATATCCTAGTAGAGGAATCAGATTTTTCTTTGTTATTTCTAGTCTTAACCAGAGGTGTGTAGAAGGGGGAGGGAATAAGGATTATTTTAATCCCCAAATCAGACATGGGTATGTGAGTGGGCACTGGCATGCAGACCAGCTAAATCTAGTATTTTGAAGCAATGTATAGTAGCTCCAAGTGTGGATGATGATAAATAACATTGACCTAAAACAGGAATGATTTTAAGCCACCTTCACTTATCCAGCTTCATGGAGGTCTGGAAATAGAAGTTGATTTTACTTTGCATCACTGTGTATATGGGTCATTAAATGATTTAATATACTTAGAAGTGAGATGCCCATTCTCTTAGTCACTTTTTTCCCTTTGTCTTGTATATTGTCACAATAGCCTAGAATAAATTAAAAATTAACATGTAAATGACAATAAAAACAGAACATAAAATAGTATTTACATTTATTGATCACTTTCCCATAGCTCTGAACCACAGCTGTTTGAAACAAACAAGCATCTTCCTAACTCTCTCCTTTTTACAACTGTCCTTTGAACTGGGGATTCAAACCTGAATTAACACAGTGGCATTTGGAGACAATCTCAGGGATATGAGAGTTTCACTGGATGCTGACACAGTTTTTGAGTTTGGTTGCTTTGTTTTGGTTTTTTTTTTTTTTTTCCGTTGTGTGTGGTTTTTTTTTTCCTTTTCTTCATTATTTTTTTCTCTTCTATAACAGTGGTACTTTTAGTTTTTGTTTGAAAGATTTTGGTACTTCAGACAAAGAGGAAGCTTTTGTCTCAGTTCAGCCCCTTCAATAGAGAAGGATTATTTTCCAAAACATTTTAATTTTTTAATAATAAGCAATGAGCCAGGCTTTTAGGAAATAGGGCTGATGTAGCCATTTTATAAGTAATAATATAATGAAATAAAACTTCTCAACCACCCCTTCTATGTTACGCAGTAGTAGTAAGTGGAGTTTCTTTTTTTAAGCGCATGCCCAGGTCAGATTCTTTTCCCCTCAGTGTTTGTTATTAAGAGTTTATCTTCCAACTGTTACAAAATATCATGGTCCCCAAAAACAAAAACTCAGCAAGGAAAGCTCAACTGGTATGAGATGTGCAAATAAGACACTGGTTTTCCTTTTTTTTTTTAAATGGAAATGCCAGATGACATATCCAAATAAGCACTTGAAATACGCTTGGTAAAAGTTTATTAATAGTTGCCATTGCTACAAGTCCTCATGTGTGCCCCTTTGAAAAACAGTGGTCACTTATTAAAGACCAGAGACAGAACATTTTCTTGAACAAAGTTGTTAATAAAGCACATCAAGACTTGTTTCAATAAGTATTGGTCCATGAATACCTCATGTGCTAATTTAGGGTTTAGAGATATTTAGTCATACAAGCCCTCCAGTCTGAAATAGGCATGTACCTTATTATTATTATTTAAACACTGGCCTTTTATATTTAGAATATATTTATAAAACATATTTGTCCTCTTCATAAAATTAAAAACATCTGCTGTGGCTTTTCAGTTAAAATGCTGTGGACTTGAAAGTCTGGTGGTAGGTCAGTCTGCCATTTTGAATGGCAATTAAGCTGACAGTGCACCCTGTACTAGTGAGACTGTGAAAACAAACAAAAAAGGCAGATGGTTCATTTAGTTTAGTAATTGTAATTTGTTGTTCATTAAAAGCAATTCCCACACAGGCATTCTCTATGCAGATGGAGTATATGGAAAATTTTATTCTGCCAACCTGTCGTAATAATTATTTTTGTTAGTGTAATTTGCACCGACATTTGATAGGCAGTTGATTAGAGCAGTATGGTTTCATCAGAATTAAAATTAATTATAAATTTTGCTGCTTTCATTAGTGTGCTTTTATAACTATCATGACCAAGCAGCAGGGGTTTGGCTCTGAAATACCGAAAATCACAGCAGCATTTGTTGTGTGGAGCTTTTTTCCTTGAGATGACTGAACCTTTTATTAAGGGTTTTTGTTTGAGGTTTTTTTTAAACCTACAGAGGATGAAAATTAGTGGCAAAACTGTTAGGATAGTTCTAAAATATGCTTGTAATGGAGGAATGTACAGAGTTTAAATTCAGTTACTAAGCTGGAGATGTTTTTCAGTTTTCTTATATGTAGGGATTGCATTGTAGCTCCACACATTCTGATAAGTAGAGAGAAACCTTATTGTCAGTAATAGAAATGCCCTTACTCATAAAAAAACTTATTTGCTAATAGGTTTTTAACATGGATTTTGTCTTCCCTTTAGAGTATAAAATTATGTTAAATAAACTTCAAAAGAAGGAACGTAGTGCCCTCTTTATGATTATAATTACAGAGCTTCTTATTTTGATAGTCATGATAAAATAGTTCTCTTCTAGATGGCTCAAATTGCAAAGAAATTATTCAAAAATAAATATTAGAACATCTTGGTACAGACATAGACAACTCTCACGGCAAATCTGAAGGACTGAGTGCAGCATAGATATTTTACCTCAGTACATGGTGTAGCACTTCTATCAACCTGCAATATTAGGAAGTAGATAAATATTGAATGTAAAATACAGGATACAGTTCTATGAGATTCAGTTTGCTTTTATTGTTTATATCCTGGTATTTTTGTTGGTTCATCTGTGAGGGTTTTTTCTCCATTGCAGTTTAATATTGGTAAGGCAGCAGAACAGACAATAAGGGTTGATGTCCATGTCCTATTCAAGTCAGGGGCAGCTCCATCATTAATTTCAGTTGCTCCATATAACCTATGGAAAAAGCTAATATTTTAGAGAAACAGATGAATAAGGTACAATCAGTACTGGTTTACAGTTTTTTTTCTTTTAGAGACTAGGGTTATTGTATGTTGTAATTCTGCTTCGTCTGAGGTACAGTATCCTCTGGAGCGTAATTCCCCTTAGAGTTCCCTTAGACTTTTAAGTCAGAGCATGCTTGACCTACTAATTTTCATTAATACATTTTCTCTCAGAATCTTAAATTTATAGAATTATCTATATCTAGGAATCGGGCTGGGAAAAGTAGAGAAACTCTTCTGGTTTGTAACTTGACTCTTGTTTCTGCAAAATATGAACAAGACAGTGTTTATTGTAGTCAGAAAAATAGTTGGCATGATTGTGCGTAAGTGAAGAATCTCTGGATTGTCTCAAAGTGTTAGCTGCCCATTTGCAGACAAGCAAGCTTTTAGTGTGCAATTTAGGTCAATGGATAGAGGGGAGAAGATGTGTTTAGGCGACAGATTTTAAATCACCATAATATAAATATGCTTCCCTTTTCATCCGGAATTTGCTTTCTTTCAAGGTAATTTAGTGGAGCAGACATGCACTTATGCCTGTCTTTGTAATTTTAGGGATTAGGATAGTGAGGATTAAATGCTGACCCTTAATCTTCAATATCAACTTTAAGAGCGAAATATAATATGCAAATGGAATACCTTCATTTTGTGTTTATATATTTTAATCTCTGTAATTTAGTTTTAAGAAGATGGAAACTCATCTTTGCCTTATTTATTTTGAATCCCAAAGCAAGATGCCATTAAAATCTTTATCCCTGTATCTTAGAGGATAAATGTTTATCCTTTAGGGATTAAAATATAATTTTTTTAAAAAATGAGTTTAACCTAACACTCTTACATCAATCCAAGAGTTTTGTGTGTCTGATTTAAATGTATCCTTGAGTGTCATGTCAAACACTGATAATGGGAAAAAATAATTCAATGTTTATTTTCAAAAATCAGTGAATGGAGTTTGCATTAACAGAAATCAATTGGTTACTGTACCATAGATCAGTTTTGATCTATTCATTTTAAGCCTTTCCTGAAAATTCTGGATATATTCAAAGTACAGAACTTGAAGAGAGAGAGAGAGAGAGAGAGAGAGAGAGTATTTATAAAGATTAAATATTCTGCAATTATAAACTAGTAGGATATCTCAACCACTACAAATGATTGATGCAGTATTAAGGAATCAGATCAAAATGAAAGATGAAATATAAAAAACTGGCAAAAAATGTATTTTTGAAATAGTCTTGTTTTGGTACTAATATTAGCAATGTAAAGTGTAATTAAATACTTGAACCAATTAGATTTATATTAGATTGTAAAAAAAAGGTTTATTTTGACATCACCATTCCTAAAACATTTTTCAATCAGGCTGTCTTATTGATTGCTTTATTATCTGCATATCTCCTTTCTCTACTTTTGCTGATTTTAATTAATGTGGCACTTTGAAGGTCTTGAATAATTTTCATCTTATTTGAGATTTTTTTCGCACTGAGGATTTAGAACAGTCGAGTATGAGCTGTACTTTAAAAGTCTGTATCATTAAATGGTAAATGAATAATAGCAATGCACCACATTCCAGCCCAGTGAGTCATCATCCAAGGACCCTATTCTGACAAGAATAGTCTTACAAAGAATACTTTCTTCTGCCACAATCTTTCAAGTATTTTGGTGGCTTGTCCTTTGGAGAGTAAGGTACTGCCCGAACCGATACAGTTGTCAGAATATGGATCAGTGAGGATATTGTGAGAGCTGAAACATAGCCTGAGCGATATAAAGGTAAATAAAAATCTTACATACTGACTTTGTTTCTGTTATGGCTTTAGAAGTGGCATTGGATTGCTGCACATGGTTTGTTAGGAATCACCTAAAACTTCTAACTGTTATTTACAGATTAATTCCCTTGAGAAAACTTGAGGCAGCAAATGACTGTTCATAGTTCTGTCTCTGTGTCTTTGGGATGCTTTCTGGCCCTGAAGTGACTCAGGGGAAAATTGAAAATTGGGCCTTTTACCTTAAGGATAGAAGCTTGTTAACATGTCTCTCTCTTCCTTAGACCTTATAAGGGTGAGAAGCTGATTTGTGTCCTTATCATTCCTAACACTTCTGTAAAAGCCAGAAAGATCTGTATTTTACAATAAATGAGATTTTTTATTAATTTCCCCAATTGTATTGAATGGGAAAGACCATACTGCAGAGCAGAAGTACAGTTTAGTCTTCATTATGGTCCAGTAGAGACCTAACAATTGCCAAGAGATTTAGTCCTGCTGTACTGATCTGCACCTGAAAGATTTTGAAAGTACTCAGCAAGAAAGGTCAAGAAAAAGAGATATTACATGCTATCCTATTGTCAAAGGTAGCCAAGAGGCATATATAGTATTTGAAGGCCCATTAAAAATGGTAACTTTGCATGTCAATAAGTCATCTTGGCAATTTGTATTTATGCTAGATTTACTAGCATACTTCAATAGGCCTCAGAATATCTGATAGTGGACAGTTAGTCCCTCCATCATGGATCATATTATACTTTCTAAAAGTTTATCTGTGTTAATGGAGTATATCTGGAGGATCACACACTGTTACAGATGACATATCTGGAGGCGGATTTTTCTTGATGTTTTCTGCTAATTTGATGTCATATTAGGCATAGGATGTCAGCAGCAATGTCCTCCTGTGCAAAAGGAGAATCTATTTTAACTGTGTGTTGGTGTTGATTACTCAATGTGTTTTTGTGATGCTTCAGTCAAATCTTTCATGTGAGTGTCAGGGATATTCTTTATATATTTCAATGGTGTTAGCTCAAATTAAAGCTATATGTACTAAGGTAAATAAGTGAGCTGTCTCATATATGGATATATGGGTAGCACAAGTTATGTGGGTAACCAAATGTACCTGACAGACCAACAGTAGTTAAAAAAATTAGATGTGTTTTATGGAATAATCAGTAACAGTCATTAGACAGTAAAAGGTTGCAATTTTGCACTATATTTAAAATAAAGGTATCTGCCAGTATAACAACGTGCTGTTCTGAGTTTCTAAACTGAAAATAATTTTTCTTTTTTTAAAAGAAAAATAAGAACTTTTTCCTTATTCCATCCTTATAATATTTTAAGCCCCAGTGGTTTGGATCTAAAAACACTTTTTAAAATTGCATAAAGAAAAATGATGAAGGAAGTTCTGCAGATTTCTCAACTCAATCCATTTTCTGGAGGAGTACAGCTGATACCATGATGGTGTTGGTACCTCAGAGAAACCGGAGAATTTTTTTGTTGCAGCAGCTGGATGCTGTGGTCAAGGGACTTCCACTGACACCAGCTCATGATGCTCAGAGTTATGAAACTTGCCTAGAGCCTGCTGTTAGACACAGTCAGGAGGGAGAGGCAGAAACTGAGACAGCATGTAGATACCAATATTTTAGTTAATGGTTTTGATGAGAACATGTTAGCTACTACATTTTAGGCATGACATAACCAAACGATATAAACTTTCACATTGGAACCTTGCCTAGTTAAAACCTAAGATTTCTCTGAAGGTTTAGCTCAACCTAGCTGAGTGAATGGCTTTTAAGTTGTGCTAGGAAACATATTTTGATGTGTTAGAAATCCCCATCTAAAGAAATTCTTAAAGATTCACATAGATAGGAACTAGCAGCAGCTGCAGGGTCAAGAGCATAAGTGCTATTTACAGGAAAATTTGCTAAATAAGTGGGCAGCTGCTTTCAGCATTAGCTGCCATTTTTCAGTGGTCTTCACAAGTGGCTGTGAGTTGAAACATTACTGTTGCCCTTGAGGGAAGTGCACAAGAGATGCTCATTTGAGGGCATTAGGGCTGATTGTACAGTAGGTCCCTCAGATGGGACCCAGCTGGGTGATGGAGCCAAGCTCTGCACCAAACCCTGGTCCTGCCACAGCCTGTTGATGTTTGGAGGCTCAGGCACCTGCACCTGCTGGCTTTGGCTGCTGCAGGTTGTCACAGGCACTTGTAAAGACACAGATCTTCAAAGGCAACTCAGATTTGTCACAGATTTAGGGAAAGGCTGCATTCAGGTAACTTTTTTTTCTGGAGGAAGAGAAGGAAAAGCAGCGTGAGTGCCACACAGAAGCACACACAGCTGTGATGAAAAGCAGTCGTGTTTGTGCCTGACTTGTGGATGTGCTATATCCCCAAATATCCATACATTACAAGTGTAAAAGCCTTAAAGCAGGTATGTCCATCCAGCCCCAGAATGTATCTGTGTGTATCCCTACATGCTGTGGTGAACCACTGTAACCTTGTCCTGTCTCCGGCCTTACATCATTACCACTTATCCCAGCCCCACTTTCTTCAGGCAGTAGGAGAGCTGGATGACTCACTGGCCTTATTAGAGTAATTGGAGAACTTTAAGTCTCCTAGCAAAATGTCCAAAGTCACTGTTACATAAAAGATAGGGAAAGCAAGTAACAACAAAATACTTTGGCCTAATAATTTCTTCTAATCCCTTAGACACACTGATTGTTGGGATAGTCTCCATGGCACTAACCACCAAAAGTGCATGAAATATTTGTTGAGGAGTAATAGCTCCTTATAGAGTTCACTTCCAGTGCTCAAAAACTGTCCTCTCAGAAACAAGCAACAGCCATTATAACCTCTGGGACTGGTCTTGCTGTAAAATCAATATTTGAAGGTAATCACTTTATATCTGATGCATGAGCCCTGGTGATTTTACTGGCTGCCTGTTGTTAATATGGACCACTGCCTAATTGTCATTCCAGAAGAGGATCCAGATGTCCCTTACTCGGTCCCTCCAGTCCACCATGGTTTTCATTACCAGAAAAAAATTCCTAAAAGGTGATAGCATTTACTGTTAGAGGCTGAGCAGGAGAAAGGCCATCCCCCTTGCACCTTTAGGCTAGTGAACAGATTTTAAAATTAACACCTCTCCTCAGCACCACAGATGCATGTGATTTCATCTGCTGGTCCACATGCAATCCCCCTTGAATATGCTTAAAGTCCTGCAAGCCTGTATCTTTTGCCATAAAATCTCAGTTGTCATGCCTCTGCAATGGCATAGGAATTTTTTTTTCAGCATGTTTGCTAATGGAAGGTGTGAATGGGATATTTGACTCCTGACTTACACAGCTGTATTCCACACGCAGTATTCAGATACCAGCACAAAAGGTATATGTGAAGAGAGGAGAAATTTACTTTAGCATTATTTTCAAAAGATACATGTCTTTTTAATTTATTATTATTAATTTCCTTCCCATGGAATCACTTCAGTAATACCTGTGAGTCTAAATTACCCCACAGTACAAGAAGATCTTGAGGTATTTAAAATCCACCCATGTGCTTGCTGTAAAAGACTCCATAAGTGTGCTTTGTAGTGTTTTTCATAGATATCATTGGCTGTTTGACAATTGCTCTTTGAGATTGTCTTGTTATGGAGTAGGTAAAGATGCAGCTAACACAGATATTGTAGACAGCTTTTTAACCCTAGAAACCACTCCTGTTTATATGAAATTTGAATTTTTTTGCTTGAATTTTATTCACTGCTAAAAGATGATAGTGGCCTTTCAAGCCATGATTTGGTAGAGATATCCAGAGCCCTAATAAACTTCTAACTTCTGTTATAGGTAACATTTTCAAGAATGTATTCTCTCACCTCAAATTATGTTCATCTATGCTGGATATTCTTCCCCTCCTGTTTTTCAAACTAGACTTTTTGAATAATAGGTAAAGCTTGTTTTGCAAGGATTAGATTTTCTGAGAATTCATAGTCATTATTTTTGTCATCTATGGAATACAAGTAGCCCAGTGTTTTATTTAAAAAAAAAAAGACCTTAAATAACTTTAAAAGTTATGAGGACAAAAGACTTCTCTTAAGGTGGGGGAGGGGCAGTGCATGTGTTTAATACATAGTCCTGAGCTTTCTGTATATTTAAAGTAGATATATACCTTGCTGCTATGAATCTTTGACAATGTGCCAAGTGTTGCATTGCCAAAGGTATAGCATTTCATTTATTTCTTTAGGCTCAATAGCGGTTACTGGTAACATGTGTTTGTAGGGTGTCAGTTCTGATGGAATTTTTTTACCTGGCCTGTTTCCAAGTAATGTTGGTATGTGTTTAAAATGCTTTAAAAATAAATCAGACTTTTGTATTTCTGCAATAGAAATTCCAGGAAGAGTGATAAAGGGGGATTCACTTGCCATCACATTTTTTAAATCTGTTTTGTTTATGGAAAGGGACTTTGGTCTTTCTATTTCACTTTTCATTAAGCTAAAGCAATGTAATAATCAGGAATAAGTAGTTAAGATGAATATATAGTATTTTAAAAGAACTTTAAATAAGAAAAAATATTTGCCTTTGTTTGCAGAACATGCTTTAAATGTTGCTTCCCTTGTGTAGTTTCTTTCTCTACCAGATTGGATATTTGTGTATTGCATCCCTGCAGACGTTCTTCTGTGGCTCTGAAATTTTTGGTGGGTCCTTTCTGAGACATGGAGACTTAGCATAGACCATCCTTTTTCATACTAAGACTTTAAGTTGGTTGCTGTGCACATCTAGGATCTGTTCTGGGGGAGACATTGGACACATGTTGGATGTGTGATAGTTAAAGATAATACCATTCCCAGTAATTCTGTAAGGATTCCCAAGAGAAAGGAATAAGCCTGTGAAAAATTCGAGTCTGTGGGTCCTCAGGACATTGCAGCCAGGGAGAACCTTCTGTAAGTGGAATTAAGATGCCTGCTGGGAGCAGAGTGTCTGCAGCAGCACTTGGATCCTCTGATCTCTGCGGGCTTTCCCCAGGTGACAAACTTCCCCCTCACTTTGTGGGCATCTGCTACCCTGGACTCTTTCTCCTGTGGATGAATATATAAATCTATCAGCCTGGTAAGGTGGCCAGCAAAAGCTTGCCAGCACTTTGTACCAGCTGTTGAAAAGAAGTTGCTTAATGCAGATGCACTGGTTCATATACCTTACACCTGCATTTACAGGGGTGCTGAGCACCTTCAGATGCTAGTCTGCTTTGTTTATTCTTTGTGAATATTTGGCCTGTACTATCTCAAGCTGAGCTTCTAAAGCTGAGCATACATCCCTCAAAAAAAAAAGAAAAAAAAACCCAACAACCTATCTGTTTTTTGGAAAATAACAGGCAAAAACCATGAGATACTGATAAGCCGGGTAAAATTCCGTGTCAGTTATTTTTAAAGCAAAGAGATATTAAAATTTGGCATTTACTTTTTTCTGCCATGGAACCTCTTGTCTTTTTTTTAAGGAAAGAGAGAGTTTTTTCTTGAGGATAGATTTACTGGTTTTCCTGTACTGTGGTAGCATTTTCTTTTTTCCCTCCGAAAGATGTTCAAATTTAGAATTATTTTATAGTTTTATAGCATAACTCATTAAGTATTTATAAAGTGAAACAATGCTGAAAAAAATAAGCATTTGCTATTTGGTATTTACTGTGACTAAGCAGTAGCAAATATTTACTGCTACATTTGGTTCCAAGTTCCATTGTATATCTGGAAGCTTGATAATAACAGTTCATATTTTCTTACCAAACTGATAATGTGTTATTAATTCAGATGAAAAAAGAGGTAGCTCTACCAGATTCTTCTGTTTTGTCCCAGGTTTGAAATTTTATGAGAACCAGACTACACATTCCTCTGCTGTTAGACAGTATTATTTTCAGAGATGCTAACCTGTTAGTGATTAGCCCAGACTAGTGTCTTGGATGCTTGTGGTATCAGAAAGCCTTTCCCTGAGGACTTTTCTGCTCCAAAGAGAATTTCCACATCTGAGCTTGAAAAAGATGGTCTGAACCTGTGCATATTCCCAACTAAGGGTCAAATCCCATGAGTCAATGGGAATTTTGTCTGAGTGAAGACTGCTGGATTTGACCCTTCAGGATTTATTTGTTTCTTGTACAGATGTTTAAGTAATTTAAAATTACGTAGCCCAATGTTCAAAGAATTAGCTGCCTAATAGAATTTTTGCTTCTAACCCCAGCTAATTCACTGTCTCTGCTTCTTGGTGTCTTTGCACTTAACTCATCCTATATGGTAAATTAAGGAAAATTCAGGCTTCCAGTGACATGATTACCAAGGAAAGTAAATTACAAATTATCACAGACTGTATGTGGCCCAAAAGGTCATTTTAGATTTATTTGTAGAAAATAGCTATCATCCTTATGATATTACTATTGGTAGTGCCAGAAGGCAATTTGTTTCCTATATTTCTTTGTTGCTCTATTCAAGATTTTGCTCAGTGATCCTGATCATTGCCTCTGTATGTTTGATTGCTTTTACTATAAATGTGTATTTTTAGGGACCCATCTATAAACTTTTAATACGTGCTTCCCTCTGCAGCCTATCACTTCAACTCTTTGTTTTGTCTGGATGACAGCAACTATGATATTTATCATGGTCAAGTTTAATACAACAGTTTCATACAATCAGGACATCCCATGTGTTCTAACATTGATCTTATGTTTGTACATGCAAATTAAATACATACTTTCTGTGTATGTGCACTAAGACATGAAAGCGTATGACAACACAGAGTTATGCTTCATCACATGGCTACCTGATGCTGTTTTCTACTAATTTGGCTAGTGCAGAATGTTCTACAGAAATTCAGTATCTGCAAAGATATTAACAGGTTTCCTATTATGAATGCTCGTAGTATCTGTCTGTCAGGTTTTTCTGCAAACATCTTGATTAAGAAAAGGCTGTAGTAAACTGTATGAACTGTATGTGCAAAGTTGCTTATATTTGTTTGTGGTTTTTTTTTTTTAGTGTTTGTATTGCAAACTCGTTGTGCTTTATAGTCTATTTATTTTGATAAGCACCTTCAATCTGGAGTGTATCTAGTACTAAAAGAAAAAACCCCTGCTGACCTGGCAGCAAGCAGCACCTATGAAAGGGGAAGACTAGCAGGAGGTGGCAATTCAAAGAAGTCAGGCTGACCCCTATCTCTTTAGTATCCCTGAAAAACTTGGTGGCAAGAAACAAATTGTCTTCTTCCTCACTAGGTCTGCAGTATCAAACCCTCTGTCTGAACTGTGTCTTTGCAGCATGGAAATGAAACAAAAGATGAAAAGGTTGCGTGGAGAGGCATTAAAAAGAAAAAGAGAAGAGATGGTGAATTTTCCCAGAAAGCCTTATAGGAAATTTAATTTAATAGTTAAGAACCTGGCTGCTAATTAGGAGGGGACAAAGAAAGAAGGAGAAAGAAATGGATTTTTGCTAGTTGATAGGCTTTAGTTTCTTTTCCTCACTCACCTCATTGCTTGGAGATAAAAACAATCACTTTTGTTTTTCTCCTTCCCTGTAAACTGTTGATATTTGCTACAGCCCCCATAAAACTTTTCAGCGCCCTGCTGAGTGTCTTTCATAACTAGTCATACAAAATGCCTTTCGTAATCTTTCTGCAGTCACAGTGGAGGAGAGGACACAACAGTACTAAAGCCATTGCTTCTGCTAAGGACAAGAGGAGACGGAAGCTGCATTTCTAAATTGGGCACTGTGTAGTTTTACTTATTGATTTACAGAGCACTTATTATCATAGTAGAACATTATAATGAACAGAGCTGAAGAGTGAACGTTTGTTGAAACATGTCTGAGGCATTTTCTACATGTTGCTTGAGGGATGAATTAATTTACATGATGTTTTACTTTTAAAATAATACAATTTATTATAGAAATCAAAATGTCAAATCTAAAGGCTCTTATCTGTGAGCTCTCATAAATTATTTCCTTGAAGCTTTTTTGGAGCAGGACTTTTCACATATTCCTCCCTCAAGCCTAAATTACACAAACAATAAGTAACAAGTTATTTTAAGTGTAATGGTAATTAACCATGAAAAAAGAAACTGCTTGTTTTGATTTTAGTTGATTTTTCCCTTAAGATAAAAGTGTCTCTTTGCTGTGGATTTCTGTTTCTTCATAATTTTAAGTTTTTGGGTCCTTTTTTTGGCCTTTTGCCCTTCATTTTTTTAAGTGGATACTTACCTGTGTATGCCATTAGTTGAATGTCTCCCAGGCTGATTAGCCTCCTGTGTTCTTACAGTCTTTTGGCAGCAGCAGAATAGTGATTTCTGTTTGCATGCTGGTGAGGTTCTGGTGATGAGCCGTTAAATAAAATGATCTGTCCCCAGGCCAACCACTTGGTTCATTGCCAAACAGTAATCCAGTACAATTAAGTATCAAAGATTGGACTACTCCATTATTGCAAGAAATCTCACTGCAGGCACCTGGAAAAGCAGAGAATTCCAGAGGGAAAGAGTGATCGGGACATTTATTTTCACTGGGGTATACTAATTTCATTGGGGTTTGTTTGAACATAGGGGATTTGGATATCCATATATTTAAAATTAGCATTTAATTTTTCAATTTCAGCTTTATTTTCCATCCAAAGCTGGAGTTGAGAGAAGGAAGAGATGAAAGTAAAAAAGAACTGACTCAGTTTGTGAGACTACTTCTGCTGTTCTTGACTTCCTTATTAAAACACGGGATTTTATGGTCCCATTGTTTTTTCCTCTTCCATAAAAATGTTTTGTCAGTTGCTGCTGTCATACTCGTGCACACATTTAAGCATTTAGTAGTGGCAACAAAGCTAGAAATTTGACAAATTATTAGCAAATTGTTTTCATTGTTTGCTTTGCAATTCAGTGCTGGGAATGCTGGTGTTTTGTTCTACTACTGGCCTTAGAAGTAATTATTTTTCCTTTTTCAAAAGAGCACTGAATTCTGATGGGTGCAATTTTACTAGGATATGTGTTTTCTAGCCACAACATTGTAAAACACACTAAAACTAAAGCAACATATTTCTAAAGTTCTGTAAATAGAGGAAATGGGCAAACATGTCAGGTATTTGCACATTTTGCAGCCAACCAGAGCTAATCAGATAGAAAATTGCACCTAATGAACATAAAGGAGTGTTTAAAATCTTATTCATATATAATAACTTCAGAAAATCCTGCCTTTTGTGACTTTGAGCTAGACTGATTTTGTAGGTGCTTTGAGGTGTTCAGCATGAAAGGGAGGAATTTGACCTATTTCTTCCCTGCAGAAACATAATAGTAGAACTCTCTAAAATCACAAGAGTTTCCTTGTTTACTATACTTGAGAAAGTTAAAGGATACCTATCAATATAAGTATATATTAGATAAGTGTTAGCACAGTCCTCTAAAGGCATAGATAATATAGAGGTTGCACTGATGGAGAAACTGAGTCACAGGATTGTCAAATAATTTATTATGTTTTACAGCTCAATCAGAATTTAAAATAGCAATCAGATATTCCCAATCATATTTCCAGCTGTGATTTGCCTCTCTAAAAGGCACTAAACTATAGCTCTGAGAAATATGAAAATATATGGGATAAAGAGAAGTTGGTGTAGTTTCACCAGGGGCTCCTCAAAGATCTGTGGAAGCCAGATCTCTCCCAAGGCAAAAATGAAAGATGGAAACAACCAGGAAAATTAAAACTCTTTTAAGACCTGGAAAAGTTAAAAGAAATGCAAAAGCAGAATGAGTTAATACTAGCCAAAGGAGCCAGGGGAAATAAGAACAGCATTTTAAATATATTGGAGAAAAAAAGAAATAATGGAATGAAAAACTAAGCTCAATAATAAATGAAGAGGGTGACAAAATGAAAGCTGGTTCTGAAATGGCTGATGCACTAAGCTACTTTCAAAATCAATCTTTGACAAGAAAAATAAAAATAGTATGGACATAATAGCTCAAGTAATTAAGACCTTTTCAAAATAGTTGTTGATAAAAAAGAGTAAGGCAATACTTAGAAAAGGAATAAAGTGAATCAGCAGGTCTGGATGATAAGCATGGTGTGGTCTTAAGAGACAGATAATGAACTTACATAATCACTACTAATTATTTCTGAAAAGTAAAGTACAATTGAGGAATTATCATAAGATTGGGAAAAAGCAAATCTAATACCAATCTTTAATAAAAGAAAGAAAAAAGAGTAATTCTGGTAATTACCACAGGGCTGCCTGTTGTTGTTTATAAAGCCTAGTGGTGTTATAGGAACTATACTGAATCTGCAAGAAACAATCTTTACCCCAAAACAATTTAATTTTTGACTTGATATGCCTTAGTCGAAGATGACCTAAAAGTAGAGAGGTTAGATGGATGAGAGGAGTATGAATACAGGGTTGGGTTGTTGGGATTTTTTTTGGTTCATTCTCTATGTGTACATATCTTCATGACTGCATAAAGATTTGTGGTCCATCTGAAATAAAAACAATGATTAAAAAACAAGATAACAAATATTATCGCTCTGACACTGAAGGTTTTACCCCATGGTTTCTCTTGTCTCCACTTGCTGAGCCCAAAGGCATTTTTGGGAGGCCAAGAATAACCAGGCAGGTGCTACTTGCCTCTTCCCTGCTGCTTGGTCCCTCTTTCTGACTCATGTGGAGGTGATAAGATGGAGCTGTTCTTCCAAGAGTGCTTGCCCATAGTTTGTCCCTGAGCTGTGCACACACACAGTATGGAAAAAAAGGTGAACAAGAAGATCAAGAGCAGAAGTGGTCTTCTAAGCTTGCTTCCCCATAGACTTCCTGGGTGGATAGTCTCAATCTGTCCTCCCAGTCCCTGGTCTCAAGAGGCTGTACCCAGGGGCTTCTGAGGTTTCAGGAAGAAGGAGAGACCATGCCATCTAGTGGAACTCCCTCCATTTTTTCCAGCTGTTTGAGAAACATGGCAGAGAACATGGTTGCTCGAGGTCCAAGTGAACCATGGACCAACCGCTTCCTAAAGAAACACAGGAATGTTATGTTTCCAGAAAGTTTCCAGAGAATATGATGTACTGAGGGGACTAAATGTCTTTAATTGCAGAAAGTCAGGCAAAACCACGTGGAAACTGTGATTTAATAAAAAAATAGTATGGAGGAAACAGCCTCACAGACCTTTGCTTAAATGAAGGGATAGATACAGAATTTTGGAAAATGTTTTGGCCAGTTGAAATGACTGTGGGTGTGCCCACATCACCATGTACGTTTGTCATTTGGTTGCAGGAGTTCAAGTTGTATTTTGGGGATGGACTAAGGTATCTAGAGGCCTTCTGCAGTTATGAGTAGCATACTTAATTTGTTGATCATGTGATTAAGGAAGGGGAGATAAACAGACCATTAATTAAATCTGCAGGTTGAACTAAAACTGGAAGGTGTTGCCAACACCAGCGAGGACAGAGTGAAGAGATATAAAAAGTGAGGACAGGTTAGAAATATGGAGAGGAAATCACAAAATGGGATTCAACCTAGCAAATGGAATCTGATACATCTGCTGAAATAATAATGCAAAACACAGGTACTCAGCAGTAGAAAGACGCTTGTAAAGAATTGATGTTAAAAAAAAGACTGGGGCGATAGCAAGCAGCAAATCTTGTACAAGTTTGCAATATGATGGAAGAAGTAACTGCTGCCCCACCCCCCAACAGTTTTATTCCTGCTTGCATCATGTTATAGATTAGAAATGGGATAGACCCCCTTTCTACAGACTATGATAAGATATAATACTGCTCACAGCTTTAGGCATGTCATAAAACAATAATAGATATGAATAGGTATAGTAATTGGAAGCTCTCTCTCATAGTGAAATGAGACTGGACAATGAATTTTGAAGCATATAATAGGAAGTCGTTCTGCACGGATGGATGAACGCTACTGTCTTTTTCAGCTTTAATTTTCATGTTTCCATATAAGGCGAGTAAAATGAACAGTAGTTACTGTTTAACCAAGTATCTTTGCACACCAAACATGTTAATTTCACTTTTTTCTGGGTCAGGTATTTTGTTAACCATGACATCTTGGCACCAAATTAACCATAATAAACTGCCCCTAGCCCAAGTGGTTCAGTTCATTGCAAGGTGATCTGTATCAGGATGAGTTAGTTTTGTTTTCTGACACAGTAAATAAAAGTGTAACCAGAAGAAAAGACCATTTTAAAATACACTTATCCTTACCTGTATGCTTAGATTTTTGGAAATTTGCAGTCTGGATATTTTTCAGTTGCTCAATCAAAGGCCACATTAGGTGTGTGTAAACCTATCTATCTATCTGTCTGTCTGTCTGTCTATCTATCTATTCTATCTTTATACTAATATGTATGCTCTATTTTAAATAGTCCATGTGTGAAGCTTGGTAACTTACTCTGTAATTTGTGTAGGTGACTTCACTTACCCTTTTACCTAAGTCTGCTTTGGTGGAAGAGTGCTGTCTTTGGCAGAAGCAGAAAAACAGGAAATACTGTCTTTTGGAGCAATGACTCCTGAAATCAGGTGCAAAAGGATGAAACAGTTGCTGAATTCTTCTATAAGTACAGCCATTGCTCCAGTCATGTATGAGTGCTGCAGGCCTTTTGATTTTTATCCAGCTGATTTTCTCTTGTTTTGGTGATTCTAGAAAGTCAACCAAGTCCTAGTTGCCTTGGCCTTTTTGCCAATGTTCTATTTCTTATATCTAAATGCATGTTTATTGCCTAGAGTTAATACAACAGGTTGCTAGAGAACCATGTCTTGCCTTTGTCCTTCACAGAACAGGAAATATCTGGATATTATCCATTATAATTTTTCATACTACACCAACTACTTCAGAATATAAGTATGTGTGTTGACATATTGATAAGGAAAAAAATGGAGAAATATGTATTTCAGTAGTGTTTCTAATATAGAAGGAACCAACAGAGATTTCTAGTTACTAATGCCGTTGAAAATTCATTTTTATTAAAATGAAAGTCTCTACTGCTCTCTCTTTTACTTTATAAAAATATCTCTTAATATCAGCACAGAAATATACTTATTTGCTGACCTTCAGCAAAGATGTCAATACAGACAAATGCTCTCTCTAATACTGATTATTTTTCTACTGGTAGATGAAAAAGTCTAAATGCCTTATACCTTGTTGCTTGAGAAAGAACAGAAAGGGAATTTTGTAATGAAAAAAATATTCACTTTAAGAGGTTCTGCTAGTCTACTGATACTTTAACAGGTTTGGGGTTTTTTTCACCCTTACTTTGATATATTAGCAATGCACCTATTAAGACAGAGACTCTTCAGGTCCAGTAGCCAGGTTATATTGTTATATTAAGTTATTTTAGCTTAAATAAGCTAAAATCATGCAAAGGACCAAAATTGTAAGGGAATAATCCAGTATGTTCAAGCAATATTGAATAAAGCAGTAGTTGCTTGTTTTTGCTAACAATCAAATTGAGTTATAAATAAAGGACTAAGCTCACAGTGAAAAGTGTAAATTGAGATGAATATTTAGAAACTCTTCTTTTTTTTCAACAGTACTTGTGCTACATTTGTGTTCATAAATTTGCAGAATTTGAGTCTCCACCTCCTTGGTTGAATACGCATCTTAATACCTTGTTAAATCAGCTTGTTAAAACAGCTTTTGATGTACTGTGTTCATGTAAAGGTTTCCAATTTTTAAAATATATATGCTGGTGCACACACACAGCATTTAAGACCAGAACTAGGCTATTAAAGTTTCCTATTTCTCATCACGGCTAAAAAGGGCTGGAATTGCAGTTAGCTGTAGAATAAAAAAAGTAAGCTTCTTAATCAGGCTTTTTGACAGTGGCAGCCCTTGTAGGACTCTTCTTATCAGTGTATTTATTTTTGTGTGTATCTATTTAAAGAGAGAGATAGATTTTAGAGATATTGTTCAACTACAGAAGAAAAAATAATTAGGCTGGAGTTCCAAAAAGACTGGGTCAAGTCCTTACTAAACGAGAGAGAAAAGAGCCAAAGTTCTAGTGTCCATTCACAGTGTTGTAGGTGCAGGTACCATAACTACACTTATGGCGTATGTGCAGCCTGAAAAACAGAAGGGTGGGAGAGCAGGTCCCTGAGGTTAGGTTCTTCCCATGCTCCGTTTCACCATCAACAAGTTGCAGGTCTACGCTGGCAGAGCTGGTGACAGTGGGATTTTGTGTGGAAAGAAAGGATTCAGAGATATGATGACAGCTGTGTATCTGTATATAGATTCTTCCTGCAGACATAAGTGGCTAGAAACTTTTTGGTGATAGAGATCATTTTAACTAAGGTGAAAAAAAAATGAAAACAGTAACAAAGATCAATGCAGTTCTGTGTTGTTTTGTTAGGGGAAAAACACCCTACAAATAGGGAAGATGGCTATTTTATAAGAAGGTTCAACACAGTTTTGTAATTGCCTTGCAGAACCACTGCTAATATTTTATTAAATAAGTATCTGTTTCATTATCTGTAGGATTGCTACTTTGGATGTTGGATTTAGAAAAACAGAGGTAACAGACAGAAACAGAATGCATGGCAAAGTATTTTCTTTATCAGCAGATTGCCTCTGTTGCAGTTATCCTAACTTCCTAGAGCTGGTTCACATTCTTGGTGGTATTTCCAGTTTTCTAATAGTTTCTGTCTCACTTCTGCCATTTTATGTGAAGTACAGTAAATGGGTGAGAAATTAAATAAATACCAAAGGGAGGATCAAAATAATTTATACTATGTCAGAGACATTTCAAGTCTTGCAATCTCTGAGCAACCACTTGCTGAGCTGAGTAGCTCAGAATGGTAAAGTATACTCTATAAATCAGAAATCCAAGTCAGAGTTTCTGAAAAAACATTATTTTGCCAATGTTTTTACTAAAAACAGTAAAAAATATGTAGTTTGACATAGGCCTTTTGCAGGCTTCAAGGAATTTGAGGATTTTGATAAAACAAACTTTATATAAATGAACAAGCCATGTACTTAGAAAGATCTATAGTTATCAAGCTGTCTAATAATGGTAATGGTATTTATGCAAAATACTTTGGCTAAACCCAAGATTTTACCAGGCACATGAAGCTATATGACTAGCAAAGTCTGGTGTATTTTAGAGGAATGTTTGTTAATTGTGTATACATATGAAATTAGTGACCACCAGAGGCAAAGAATGGACAAACTTAGAACCCCAAATCTTCCCTTTATCGATGGAATCAATAGATAGAATATTGCTGCATAATACTGTATTTCACAGTGGTCCTCGAGGCCATCATCTCTAGGAAGGAGGGAGACAGTGCATCCCCTTGCAGTGCAATCAGAGCAAACTCTGATGAAGCAAATATCCCAAACTCTGATGAAGCAGCAAATTAGTACCAGTTATGCTATTGGCTTTTTTATGATGTGAATGCATCTGGTAAAAATGATGCCTACAGATTAGCCTTTACTTAGGCCAGTGAATAATTGTTACAGGGTAGCAATTTCAGCTTATTATTCTAGACTTTTAAATTTTTTGATAAGTGGCACCTAGCAATAAAGTGTTTACTATTGTCTAATGTAGATACCATGTCCTATGATTTGAATGCAACCTTGTTCAGAAGTATTTGACTGATAAAAACCATTAACTTTAACCCCAGAACTGCAAGACAGCAAGGAAATTATGCTTATTTTGCTTAGTTTTATACAGCATGGCTGGTGTCTGCTAATAACTGACTATCCAGCAAAAAGCATATAAGAGGATGTGTACTAAATGATAAAATTGGGAATGTGATTCAAGTATCATTTTGGGTGGAAAATCTAGAAATTTAAAATGCTTTGTGGTTCTAACATTTATGCTGCTTTCATTTCTACTGTACCTCGAATCAGCAGAGAGAAAAACTTCTAAAGTTACGATTACCCATAAGACTTGTAAACCAGATTGATGGAAGTAATTGGTAAACTGCTTAATCAAGCCTTGCTTGGAGGTGAATAAGGACTGCAGGATAGAAAATGTAGGCTGTGTAAGTAACCCAACAAGTCAGTAGAGTTCTTTTTTCTGAAAGAAACAAAGATAGCAGTAATTAATGACCCTGACTCTGTGCCAAAAAAGCTTTCTTCTGACAACTCCAACTTAATTAAAACTTAAGACATTTCAATGGCCTCAGAAAGCCCCTGATGGGGTGAACTCTTGCAAACTCGTGAGAAAATTTTGTAAATTAAAGGAAAAGATGTGTGTTACCACTGGTGCCATGACTCTAATCCCTGGCAGTCAAAGAATCTATTTAGCCAAAGCCTTTTCTTTTAACTGGCTCACACCTGCAGGCTTACTGGCACTTCCTCTGTACCAGAGAAGGCAGTTTTTGTGTTTTACGGAAGATCAGATAATAGGAGTCTTGCTGTTACTTTTGTTTTTCTGCATTGTTGATTAGGCTGTGAGTGTTGCAGGCACACTTGATATGCTTGGCTAGCTTGCGGGGGGAGAGCAGTGGCTGAATGCTTTAGGTGGTGCAACATTAGTGAGGATGGGCTGGCAAAAAACTAAGTTTATTGCAAAAGTGCTTCAAATTAAAACTCACAGTTGATGAGGCAAGCTGAATGGCAGGGCCTGTTGTTTTTCACAAGTCTGAGTTACAAGGAACAATATTCTGCCCTGGACAGTGCTGGATTTAAACAAAATGAAATGTGGCTTTCAGATTCTCCTTGCTCCTTTATAATAATGTACTTTTTATTCATTATGGACCAACTGGTGTAAGAATGTCCCACAAATACCCTATATGGAAAGTAAAGCTCTGTTTGCACTGCAAGGAGACAGGCTATTTTGTGAGTTGACATGTGTGCTTTATTAATAAACATAGGATTAAATTCTAGAAATAGCAGCAGTTGAATACTAATTGGGCTAAATAGTTACTTGATT
>NC_089646.1:122567100-122632100 GCF_037042795.1 Molothrus aeneus
GTGTTCAGTAGCCTAGGCTGGGCTTGAACCCTTCCACCCCTGCTGTTTTCAGGTTGGAAGGCACTGGTGTGGGGGAGAGCACATCAAGGCAGTTACTCTGCCAGAAATTCCAGAATAGATTTCTGTCCTTTTCAATGGTATTTTTAAATTTCAGGTATTTATTTCAGAGTTGTTTGTGGTTGTGCAAGGATGTGTGTATGTGGAAGTGCAACACAGTGAACAGTTACTTTATTTGGCAAACAAATTTTAAAACTTGCAGCTTAATTTTCTTTCTGTGATTAACTAATTTGATTTTCTTTGGCCCTTGGCCCTGTCAAGGATTAAGTGGGGAGACTTTTGAACTACTGATTTTTGATCACTATGAAAAATATGCCTAGAACATAACCATTTCAGTTGGCATTAACTATAAACAAATTTCCAGTGGTATTTGAACGTGTGACCATGAAATATTTCTGCTGGCATTTCCTTACTAGTTAGCAGCTGTTAACACAGTCTGCAAACATCTATTAAGTTAAGGAAGACATTTTTTAATATAGATAAATAGAAATAAGCTAGAAGATGATAGGCAAAAAACCTCTTGGATACAACTGCCTTTTGTTCTTAATTCAAAGAGTGCATAAACAGACCAAATTTCAGTATGAATGTTAGACTTCAGCTGGAGTCCATAACTTACATTGGACGTAGCTTAACACATTTAATTTCAGACATAACTAACACTAATCAGATAGGGATTTTTGAAAACAATTTATTCCATTTCAATGGAATTTCCATTTTACTAGCTGTAATCTCAAATATGTAAATGGTAGCCAAAGCTGGATGTGATGTTTCGGTTAAGATTTTTTTTGCCCGTTATTTCTTCTAGCATCTTCTTGCCAAATCTTCTGGAGTGCTTGTAATTTCCTCCATACAGAGCCCAACAGGCTCATCAGCAGCAGAAGGTAAACATAATAGATGTGAGGAATTTCTGGAGATTTATGAGGTTTAGCTTTCTGAAACATACACTGTGTCTGGCAATCCTAGGATGTGGCCACATGTGGACTCTGCGAATTGAAGATGTTTTAAATGGGGCATCATTTAGCCCCCTGTTAGAAACAAAATTTAGGAACAAAAGATGCATTCTGCAATAGTGCTTAATGCAGTATCATTTCTGCCCTGCAACAGTGTGTTTTAGTTCAGAAAAATAATCATCAGGGAGGTTAAGCTTTTGTTAAAATGTCGATGAAATTTGACAAACAGATTAATATCCCTGTTATTTAATAAATTAAACTTACTACCTACAGTCTCTTTACAGTGAAAGATCAGAGATCATTATACATCAGCCTAGGAACATGAAGCTACTCTGTACTAAGGAGATTGGCATTATTGGGATTTAGTATCAAAAGCTTCAGAGCAAAACACATAAAAGTACAAGCCTCATAACTGTACCATTATTGTAAACATTAATTTATTAAATTCTGCCATCTGTTTATGAAAATGTAATTGAAAAATTTCACTCCTACATTAGTTTATTGAGCTGATAAAAGAAGATTCATTAGTAAAGACAGAAATATGCCATCCTAATGATTACAATAATATCACTGCATGTTAAAGTGTTCTTTTAACCTTTTTCAGTGGGCTTTACTGATATTAATTAATCAGCATGGATGCTGTCAACATCTCAAGCACTAGAATGATAGTTCATTTCCATTCCAGGCATTTCTCTGCATCTTTCTTTTATATGTTTAGCTAGAATAGTCTAGAAGAGCATTAGCAGAACAGTAGAGGGAGGCCTCTTCTTCCTGCCCATTGTTTACCTGTAGTGTTGCCTGATAGAAGAGCTCGTGTCCATAAGCCTAGGTTTGACATGGCCTGTTTCATCCCTGTTCTCAAGGACTTGAATAAATGAAAGATGGGATCATTTGGAGGTAAATATTGTCAAGAACATCACTTTAACCCTCATCATCTTCCATGGTACACTAAAACAGTGGGGAAAGGTAGCCATCAGTGAGAAGGATGGTTAAACAAAAGCTTCTATGAGTTCTGAGATGAATGACACTTGAAATGTTGCTCTTTTTTGAGTTTAAAATCTTAAAAACTTTGGCTGCCTCATGCTTTTATTTTTGCCAGGTAATAATATTCTGGGATACTTCCAACTGTAGCAACCTAATTAATAAGATTGAAATGATAAACATTTACATATCAGTTTTTGGCCAGTGGATGCTAGTTACAAATTTTTTGTGTATTGATTTTATAGAATTTCTCCCCTTTCACTGAGAGTACAGTGAATCTGGGAGAATGAACATTTTTATCTCCCACCATTCATATGCATGCTTATAAAATGCATGGCACCTTAAAAACATTGCCAGTATTTTTTGAGCTTCATGTGGAAGATAATATATTTCAAAGACAAGAGCATAAAATAGCTAGATATCATTGGAAAACAACATTTAATTATTAATGAAACCAAGACATTGGCTTTGAATGAGAAGCGACTGCTCATTTACTGGAGATTTTACAGCAAAGGTAAATAATAAAATCTCTTTCCTAAGCTAACCTACATAGTGGTTCTGACTTAAAAGTTTTTTATCATGGAAAATACAAATAAACATTTTAACTCCCCTGCAAAATAGGAAAATAGTCTTGTGTTCATGCAGGTTTTGTGTGCATTTGTCACAAGCAGCTATTGTGGAAGTGGGATTACTGCCTGACAATTTCATCATGTCTGTGAAAGTAATGTTTAGGAGGTGAAGTAATACAATGATACTAATCCAGCTTTTTATAATCAGCCTCCTATGTATATAATATTTATGTTATTGTCTGTGCAGGGTTTTCTTTTCCTAGAAGCATTCCTTATCTGCTAGAATTCTTGTTTGACAAATGAGATTGGATTACCAAGTCACAGCTGTATATGCTGGTTGATGTATTGCTGTAGGATTGATAATTCAGAAAAGCAATGTAGTATTTGGGGGTTAATTTTCTTTTCTTAGACACAAGAATCTAATGCTGTTTGCTAGATATTTTCTTCATTTTTGTTATCTAAATTTTACCAGGTTTAGACTAGTTATTGACTCAGTTAATGTAAAAAATGTTGATATGCTGTCAATATTAATGTAGATGTCAGACCAACACTAGTCCCTAATGTATGTAAGAGCAAGTATTTTTTACCTTGATACAGAAAGGCAGTCATGTGTGAGATTTAATATACATCCTAATCTATCTTGTCATTGCACTAGCCATGGGTGATGTGCTAATGTATGGGCAACCATTTTCTTTCTTTCTTCACACAATGGAATAGATACACATGAATGACAGCCAAGTCTCCACTCTGTAATTATTTGGAGGGCAGTTAGAACATACAGAAGGAATACAGCAATACAGTAGTTTTGGTTACAGACTTAAAGTCTGTGGCCTGTTTTGTTGATTTTTTTTTGGTTTCTTTTTAGTTTTCCAAGGAACAATATGATCACTTATAATTGGGGAAAAAAACCACACATACCTCAAAAAAAAAGAAATCCCAAAAAACAAACCAAAACCCAAAAAAATCAAAAACTCCCCTACCCAACCCCAAGAAATGGCTAAACCTAAGTAAGCTTCATAACACGTAGGGTTTGGAATATCAGTTCCGAGTCCTTACACTCACAGACAAATATTTTTTCATATTTGAAAATGCATTCTTTGTGCTGACATCATCATTTTGATTCACTTTTCTTGGAAAAATATATGTTTTATAGTACAGAAGATTTGTCATCAAGTATTTCTAAAAAGTGAATAATCAAATGAACTCTTTAATTAAATGTCTCTTTTACATTCATTTTACTTTTCCCTTTCTCCATTGCTTTTTCAAATTGTGAACAATTGTGGAAATATGGGATTGTGAATATAAGTTGACACAATGTAAGATAAGCAAGCAAAAATTAATGTCCATAGTATGTCTCATCTTTGTGCACGCTGGCAAAACCAAAAACCTGAATATTGCTTTTTATATAAAAGACATTTTGATGAGATTGCAGTTTCCTAAAAAGCGAGTCCAAAATTACATATTTCTTAACGCAGTTTGAGTCAACAAATCTTTGAGTTCTCATATTAATTTATAATATAGCTTCCTTTTGTTCCTCTTTTCAAACTGTAAGAAACTGTCTTTATGCATTCAATCTGTCTTTGTGTGAGAGAAAATGAAAATGAGGCACACTGTCCAGATCATAAAGATAAGCAACCGCCTGCAATTTCAGCATTATTTTTGCTATATATTTTAGGAGGGAGGGTACATTTTCTCCTCTGTGGTTACATGCTATTATTTGTGGACTAAAACTATTGCTTTCCTGGTATCTTGCAGTGTTCCATTCAGAATTAAAATCACTATGCACATCTTCACTGCCTCTAAATTGAGACTGTTATAATTTCAACAACGGAAACAGAGTGAAAAATTCTCCTCACAGTGCTTTATATGGAAATATTCCATTTAGGGAAAAAAAGAAAAAAAGAGAATCCCAAAACATTCTATTTTTAGAATATATGTTATAATGCCCATAGTACTTTAGTTTTCCTATGAATAGTCTTCTTCTTTGAGAGTAGTAATATAAGTCTAAATTGTTACCTTATGTTTTCATAGGATAGGTTTGTGACCACTGACAGTTATGATTTACAATGATTATGGACGTTTACATACTCAACTGCCACTATTATTTTTATTTCAAATAGACTTTCAGTGGACTAACGCTATGAGGAGTAGATTTTTTTATCATCAGGGAGTACTACAAACTTCCTATCAGTCTGTAGCTAAAGTGATGCACCAACACTTGCAGTCGATAGGAAGTATTAATTTGTGCCTTTGAGACAGTCTTGTGTAGACTTGTAGATTGGGTCACAATAGGTTCTTCTGCCTATCTCTGATCCATCCAGCTACCTGCTACATGACATGGGATCTGAATATTTGTTGAAGGGGCTAAAAGCAGAAAGGGATGGTTTCAGATGCTTTAATATGCAAATAATTTCTGCTTGCTAAAGAGTTTATAATGGCTTCCATGTCACTGCTCATTCAGCTAAACATTATGTACATTTCAGTGTTTCTAGGTTTCTGAATTAGAAGTATAAACTTTGATGAGACACAAGTGATGTTGAAGTGGTGTGACAGGCAGTAGATGTGTTCTCACAAACTTACTGCTTTTGCAAGGTCAACATTTTCAGAATATCTATTCAACTTAATGATCAATCTTCCACCTTTTATAACTCAACTCACAAAATCTATTGCCAGTTATAATTTATGTCAGGGTTTAAATCTGAATTTCTTACCTGCAAATGCTACCATCTCCTCTTGTTGTAGATTAGTAGAGTTGCTGGTAGTATGTCATGTAGGTACTATGAAGATCTTGAATTAAAAATCTACAATAAATTATTGGAAAGCCTATGAATGTTGATTTGAAATTGAGCATAAATGCTAGGTTTTTCAGAAGGAATAGGAAATCAGTTCTTTTCTTGAATACAAGGTACGTATCTCTGTTTTAATTTTTTCTCTACTAAGTGTTCAAAAACACTCATGTAGAACACAAGACCATGCAAACCAGTTAATTTAGTATCTTTGCAACCTGTCATGTTAATATGTAAATACATGTGCATATGTATTTAGACAAATCTAAAAACATGCATTATTTACATGCTGTAAGAGATTTTTTTCTGAGCCATTACAGTCTATTATGTAAATATGTGTTTAAGGGGCATAATATTTTTTTTTAATTTCTGATTTTTGACTTAAAAGGTCATAATGGCTAGGATCCCTTACACAATGTCTCATAATTTATTTCAGTCTGTATTATAGATGTTTCTATGATGTTAATATGAATTTGCATATAAAATATGCTTCAAGAAGTTACTGTACACATAAAGATTAATAATTAACGGATTTTAAATGGAAGAGAGAACATCAAAACTGATTAGTTTACATAAGGGTAAGATTCATCCTTTCTGTGGAAGACTAGCACAAAACCTAGGCATCATGTAAGCCTTCAGAATGCATCTTAAAAGGATTTTAAGTGGTGCATAGGCTTTGCTGTGGCAATTGGTGAAGTAGTGAATTTGAGCTGGAAGAGAATAATGCATTTCTAAATGCTTCCCACTTCTAGAAGTGAATTTGTAGCTCTTCTAGGAGCACTCAACTTCCAGCAGTCCTCAAAATTTTCCTTCCTTGTTTGCAAGAGAAGTGAAATTGAGTTTTAGGTGAAAAACATACAGTGCTTTTCTCTGTGAAGAATCCCATCTGTTTTGGGTCACATCTGCATCAGCAGTCGTGGAACAACACAGTAGAGAGATGGCCGACCTACTTCAGAGGATATGGATACATCTGCTATGGGACAATTATTTAACCCAAATTTATATTCCAACTCATGCATATTTATATACCAGCTCATATTCCATAATTAAATACTGAATTTAGCCATTTGGTGGATTCTGAGGTGCCCTCAAGATCATTATTATTCATGGAAACTGTGTGTTCATCTGGTTACTGAGATGAGATTAAATGTTTGGGTATGTTGACTTTCAGTCAACAGATATTACTAAACACAGGCAGATATTTAAAAAAATGGGCTTGTATTTTTCTTTACCAGCTAATGCTTGTGGTTACGGGACAGTGCTGGCACTGCTAGATGGTTTTGTAATAGGAACCTGACAGCCGCCAGTAGCAGAGGCTGAGGGAATGAACAGAGGAAGAGGTCAAGCATATAGTCATGCTTCCCTGGCATAGCATCCCAGCTTCTGGCAAGTTTTCCAGACATCTAGTTTTCAGCAGACCAGGCTTAAGCTGTGAGCATGGGAGAACAAAGAATACCTACAGAGTTTAATAATGGAGAATGTCTCAGGAGGGATGGTAGGAAAAGGGAAAGTGTGACTTGGGCTCCAAAAGCTGCTGGGAATGAGGATGTCAGAGGAAAAATAGACATGTCTAGATAATTGTGAAATAGCAGAAATGGGGTTATTCTGGATCTGTGTTGGGTGCTTGTTGTTTTAAAATATTTTATCTAATGCTTTGTTTCTAAGCAATATGTTTGGAAGCAGAACAGCTGTTTGTGGGGTATGTCCAGGCTCAGATTGTAAAAAGAGCTGCAGGGCCTAACTTGAAACAGGCCTGTGGAACAATACTAGTTTATAGAACAGAAAATATACAAAACACATTGCAGCCTCAGAGTAGGAGCTGCATATGGAGAGGTAGAGGTACAGGGGCCTGTAAGATCCAAGAAATTCTTCCCAAGTCCACATAAATCCCAGGAAACTCAAGAGTCCATTCCTAAAATTCCTTACAGATAAATGCTTACATCCTTATGGCCAAAGTCTTCTCCACAGGAGTTACCCCTGCTCGTTAGGAAGGGGGAATTGTCTGCATTCTGAAAAAGAGGAGAGAAGTGGAGTTCAGTGAACCAGAGTGATAACTGCTTATGGGCAGCGTCACACCTGTCAAGGCCAGGGTCAACTTGTAGCTACCTAATCCAGGTTGAGTGCCACAGAAGTGTCCACATGGAGTGAACACTATGCAGTGTTCCTCTAGGACAAATTGTTCTGGCAAGAGAAGAGGATTTGATTTGAATGGATATCTTCTAAACATAATAAAAACTAAAACTTATCTGAACTACCCTAAACCTGGGTCAAGTACCACTGGTCAAAACTAATAATTTCATTAGAATCTATTGGCTAGGCAAAATTAAGAGTCACATTAAAGCTAGTTGACTTGTTTTGGGTGGGTTTTTTGGTTGGTTGCATTTTTCCTGGGTTTTGTTGCTGTTCTTGTTCCAGCAACCTGTTGAGTAAGTTAAATTCTAATGGGCTTTGCGGAGAAAGGTTGTGATGGGAACAGAAATGCTTCTCTGAGATAGGCTGTGGCAGGCCCTCGTCAACAAGAAATATAAAGCAGTATCCTGATTTCATGTCATGCAGTCTTTAAATGCATCACTGAACTGAGGTCTGGGCTGTGTAAGAACAATCCATGCAGAAGAAACTGTTTCTTAAACTCTCTGTCAGATGACACATGACACACTGAAACAAACTGAATTCCCTTAATTTCTCCCTATTTTTTATCTTTTCCCCCTTCTATATTAGGCAGACCCATGGATTGCAATGTTTGTCCTTCTTGCTTTATACATATATAGATTTCTATAGATAAATGTCACCTTTGATATTTGTAATGGCAACGCTACAATATTATTAAGTATTATTTTTTTCAAATTAGTTTAGAAGAGAATAATATTGAGCAGTTGTATAAAAATAATTCAAATAAATCCTTTGGAACATATGGAGAGGAACTGCTTACAGTTGTAAAGCAAAAATACTAAATAATATACAGCTTTTGGGGACAGAAATTACATTATCTATGCTCTGTGTGATAATAATTACTTCACATTCATATTCTGAATGTTTTCTAGTATATTTTACAAGAATCCAATACAGTGCTTGCTTGAAAACCTATTTTTTAGTTATTATGGATCTCATTCCTTTTGACTTTCCAGGGAAATACCAGATGTTAGAATTCCCTGTGGTGGGCTAATTATTTGCTAAATTTTTATTATTTTAAAATACATCAAAGATATGGTTCAACTATGTGAGCCTTGAAAAAAATTGTGGATTTTTTTGTGTTTTGTTTTTACATTTTGAACATAATTTTAAAACATTCCAGAACAATTCTCTTTCTAGTTTGATTAAAAGAATCATATGAGCCTGGACTAAGACCTCACTACTCAACTTCTAGCCTGGAGCAAATTTCCTTAAAAAGCCTGGGAGAAGGGGGTTGGAAGGGATGAAGGAAAATGAAGGAAGGAGGAAGGGAAGCCTCAACAGTGGAAATGCTGACCGAACCTTAACTATAGCATCGTGAATGGCAATGCTATAATGCAATGCTAACAAGGACTCCTGAGATAAATACATCAATTAAAGGCTTGCAGGTGTGTCACTAGGGGTGGATAAAAAGAGAGAATGGGAAAGGATTTGTGCCAGCAGACCTTATGGTTTTGCTGTAATTAGTAATCTGTGCAGGTGTCTATTATGACTAACTGACAATAAATCTTGGTTTCTGTTTTGAATATTGCTTTTGTTTCCCAAGTTCCATGCCTGAAGGGGAGAAAGAAAATGACTAGAAGATTAATTACTGCAATGGTTACTCCCAACAAGATAAAATGGAAAGTAGTAATCTACTGAATGAGATTAAATATTGTTGTTATTATTATTTTCATATTTTATTTTGATAACAGAAAAATGTATAGGCTATGTAGGGGTATGTATGTACTGGTTTTTGCATAATGATAGAAAAATAAGTCTACTTTGTCAACAGATTTTCTTCAAGCTATGTGCATAAGGCAAATCTTTTTTCTTCAAAAAAAAAATAATGGAAGGGTATTCAAACCTTCTACATTTGTGCAGTAACCTCTAATTCTAAGCACAGTGATGAACTGTAAGTAAATTTTACCATAGAGCCATGTTTTCCTTAGCCTCTCCATCTGCTCATTTTTGACACCCCTGTCATTAACTGTCATTTTCCTTTAAATATACAGTGAAGCTGAAAGGCCAGCTCTACATCACATCATTTCAGATTAGGGGCAGTTCCTTTGAGCTGAGCACTGTTTAGGTGTCAGAAAGAAGTCTCTGACCTCTCTCGTACCACACTGCCGCAGGGCCTTAATTAGTACTGACTCCAGCCATTACTGCAGAGAGGACAAAGGCGACCACATCATTTTTCTACTTAGGAAGTTGGCGTCTGACCTAATAACTTGTCCAGGCTCGCAGGACAGTGTAATGGCCACACAATGGCAGTGGGGATTATTTGTCAGGTTCTTTGCTCCTCTGAATGTAGGAAAATCAGGGAAGTTAGCTGTTATATCCTTCAGTCCTGCATGAGCTGTTTTAGGCCTTCACTCTGTTGATTTGTCATGGAGAAAATGACAGACAGCAAAGGAGTCAGATATTCAGAAGAATAAAGAGTTTGATAACTAAGTGTAGAGTGGTTTTTGCCCTGACTAGAAGTATCTGATTATTTAAAATATCACTCATCTTTCAAGATCTGTTCTGTTGCTATTGACTTTAGTAGAACTTTATCACTTAATTTCATTAAGAATAAACTCAAGTCTAGAGTCAAATGAGCTCCTTTTTTCTCTCTCCTTCTCTCCCCTTCTACATCCCATCCCCCATCTCCTAGCAGAAATTCACTATCACATGAGAAACATTTTACAGTGCTTTTGGCACAGCATTTTTGATCTATTTCACTAGAAATTGTACTTATTGCATCAGATGTCAGCATTATATAGTTCCACAGAATCTCCTTAATTTTCCTATTTGTTTAGTAACATTCTACTGAGAAAGCTTCATGCCAGAAAACAACCACTTCTTAATCTAGAACTCTCTCTCTCTCTCTCATTTTATTTTATTTTTCTTTTTTAAATTATTCAAAGCAATTGGAATTGCTGTAAAAGTTGCACGGTCTCACATCACATTCCTTTATTATCAGCCAGTGTCACATGCTGCAGCACAGAAGCATGTTTTATGCTACTGCAGCAGAAATTGCTTTCACTGTAAGTACATTTCAGAGGGCTGGCAAGATGATCTAAAACTTGCAGCAAGCTAAGACTCTGCTGATGCAGTTTGTCAAGGTATAGGTATCATGAATACATAGTATTTTTGAAAGCTATTTAACCATAAACAATTTGTCTATTAGTTTAAGGCTTGAGATTTGTCCTTTTTCTGTAGACAAGAAGTAATTCTTCTGGCTTGTCTTAAACCTCCCTCAAAGCAAAAAGAATGAAAAGGAAAAATTTGGTTCTAATTGTGGTACGCTTTTACACGCATCTTGGTCTTAGTAATTTCAGTTCTAGTTAGGATTATTTTTACTGCAGTGACTTTGAGCCAGATCAGAGTCTCAGAAATACCATAAAGTTACTGCATCACCAATGAAATCTCTTCTGAAGCAATCACACAAAGGTAATTACAGTATTATCAAAGCTGCAAAATGTTGCATTAGTATTTCTAGGGCTCAAACAGCATTTAAAGCAATAGTGTGCATTTAAGTTCTTCAACAGGGCCCAAATTGCACAAAATTTTCAAGAGAGTAGACAAGTATCTATAGAGCTATAACACGGGCTGAGATTGTTGGGGCCAGACGCTTCAGTCTATGACAATGTGATCGAGTGTTATTTCATTTAGTCTGTGAGCTGAAATAATAGCCTATAAAGTGTTTCAGAGTAGTCCTTTGACTACATATCATATCTTGCAATTTCCTTATTCTCTTTTAGATTACCCTCATACATTGATTTTTTTCTGAGCAGCAGGAAGGTGAACTTTACCTTTCTGGGCATAAATAACTCCAGATTCAGAAATGTTCATTTCACCAGAAAGATAGAGTACAAAAAAGATCTATATGAAGGAAGGGGTGCTTCACTTTCTGTGGATCTGTATGTCTAGAGAAGTTTATTCTCCAGAAATAGGAAGGGCATCCACTGGCAGCTATTTCAGCAATTTAGCTGATGCTTTTTGCCCTCCATTTGCTGAAGAACAATATCTGGTCTGTGATTCTATTCATGAATTAGATTAAAATTTTAAAGGGCCACTGCCTAGTAACTTCTGCTTCTAAGGATTGACAGTTTTATTATGAAAACCACATTAAAATGAGAATTGCTTGCCATCATTTTCCCATTGCAGCGGAGCTTTCAAGAAGGGCAGGTGGAGAAGAACCTCAATGTAGCCTAAAGGCTACCTGGATGCAGGAGTCCCTTCCACCTGCCACAGAGCCAGTCCTGGGGGCATTGCAAGCAGCTACGTTCAGCAGTCATGGATGAATGGCAAAAAGGGAGATCTCATCTTCCCCTCTGTCATTTGTCTAATCAATATTAAACACATTTTCAGATTATTGGCCACTTCACTGCCTCTCCCCGCTGGTAGTGAGGCAAATGAGTTGCTCTAGCAGAAGGGTATGGAACTGCCTGGGCTGTGGATAGAGAGTAAGAAAATAGGGAATGTAGTGAGTTTGTATGAGTTTCTCTCTCACCAGAGACTTCCTTTCTTTTGTGCCCTATGAGGAAGGCTAGAAGTTCTTCTAAGCTGGTTGATTTACCAGTCTCTAGGACCTAGATTCAGGGGATTGGAGGGTCTCTAGTGTGTTCCATGGGGAAAAGACCTAAAAAATCAAGATCATGTTTATGTATGTGCTTTTATGAGGCTGTTACTTACTGTACATACACAGTAAGGACCATACATGTGCAGAATATACATGGTCATTAGTAAGTGAAGTCTTAACTGAGCTTATGATAGCTGCTTTTAAAATATTTTTTTATGTTACTAGTAAATAATAGGCATTTTCTAACTTCCAACAGTTTTTTTTTTTTTTAAAAAAAGGTTGTTTGAGGGAAAAAAGTCCAGAAAAGAAGAACAATCAGAGACAAGGACTACTTTTAGAGAACATGAAAGCCTAGACACAAACTAAGAAAAGTCCAAGACATAAAAGTTGAGTTTGACATGGTATTTTTCTGTTTTTCACTTGTGCTTCTATACACCTTCCCTTTTCTTTTTTCCTTGGTTTTTGTTTTTTTGGTGGGTTTTGTTTTTTGGTTTTTGTCTTTTTGTTTTGGTTTGGTTTGGTTTTTTTTTCCTTCTTCAGCAGCAAGATAAAGTGAGAGTGTCAAGCTTAGAATATTCTGGCTTTTGTTGCTTTCAGTCATAACTTTACTGTTGCTAAGACCTACCTTTTTTGGCCTATGAATAATAATTTTTATGTCGTGATGGTGTAGCTAGAAGAATCAGATAGTTTTAAAGCATATTCAACCATCCTTTTTACTTACTTTTAATCAACTTGTTCTTCCAAACAAGGTATGGAATTGATAGCTGTTATTGATTGCTTGTAGCATTACCTAATCTTCACTAAATGTAGGAAGCTTTTCAGATTTAGAAAGGTGGCAGAAATTGTCTAGTAATGATGCTGCTGGGAATTGAAGCTCAATACCGTGGTCAGTATAAAAGTGATATAGCTGTAAGAGGTATGTTATTATAGGCCCATTGTTTTTTATTAAATGCTCAAGCTGGTGTAATTTACAGATATTTTGAAGTTGCTTATGTTTTTATCAGCTGTTTCAGTATTTCATTTGTTTGAATTTACACCAAGAAAAACTTTTATTGATAATAATGTGCTGAAAGTTTCGAAAAACTAGAGAATGTAAGGAATCCAGTACTGTGATAATGTGAAAAAAAGGATGTCATTTATCCTTTCAATACAACAGGGGAAATATAAGAAATCATTACTAAAACAGGTATAAATGTAACCTTCACTGTACTTCAGTAATTATCCTAGTCCATGGTATGGTGTTGGTATCATGATTTCCTTTATTTCCTCTTTGTTTTCATTTTTATCTGGGTACTTCACTGGTGAGTAATAGCTAAAGGGAACCCATTTATGCAAGGCGAGCATTCAGTTTGCAAGTGAATTTGCTTGTAGCTATTGCCACATTTGAACCTCACTAATGTATGTAAATTAAAAACTCTGGTATTTGGATCGCTCCTGTTTGAAATAAAAACAGAATCTGATCATTACAATCTGCAAGCCAGGTATTATCACTGGACTAGTGAGCCGCTGATGATAAATTGTACTGAATAGCTTGTGGATAGAATATTTTATCTCAGTTCTCTATCACACAGCACTGCATAAAATAAGAATGATTCATCAAGCATGAGAGCTGGTGGTTTATGAAATTCATTGCTCACGGCAAGTGTATTTTTTAAAATTCAAAAGACAAAGCAACTCACAAGGGTTATTTAGTAATCAGTGTGAATTACTTCTAGGTATAAGCCTTAGTGGAAAAAATTAAAAATACATTTGCTGTACAGGAAGCATTATTGCTGTAGGTGCTATAATTTAACTGCTTCTCATCTATACTTTTGTTTTACTGTGTGTGTGTGTGCGCGCGCGCGTGTGACCATTTTGGATTCCAATCCTCCTCCCCTTTATTTTTAAAAGTGAAACTGCATAATCAGTTGTAACAGGATTATTACATCGAACAAGTCTATTCTATGCTCTCAGCAGAAACATCTTCAGGGGCTTGTACACCTTAGGCTGCAGAGGATATTTTGTTTATTCAAAAAGACATGTAAAAGGAGAAGAGCAATATAAAGTCATTTTTTTTTCCTTCAGATTTACAGTAAGAATGTTTCATTTCTTCTTGTGTATTGATGTCCCAAGGCAATGTTCCAAATGAAAAGATAATAACTTATGAAGAAGTGTCAAAAACTAATTAAGTTTTGTAACTTGTTTTTCCTTCACATAAAGTATATTTTTCATCACACTGTCCAGTCACATGCTGGGATTTCTGCTAACATCATCACATGCCAGTCACACCAAATCTCAGTGGCTCTTCTCCTCCTGTCATTATTTTCAGCATCAATTAATTTTCTTGTGACCTCGCCTTTAGAAAATGTAGCAGGGAATTATCAGTGCATGCTTTGTACAGTCTATTTGGAAGGCATTAGGCCACTGTGTGTATTTGAAAATGGAGTAGGCCAAACATTATATTTTCTCACCTGCAGGGTTGCCTAGTAACCTGAATTAAGGATTTTCACCAAGCCTTCAAGACAAATAGAAAAACTGTAAAGCAGGTTGACCCAGGTGGGAGACTCAGACCCACTCACGTACATTAGCATTTTGAGTGGGGAAATGTAAAACACAGCTCCTCATTAACATTATTGTGGAAATAGTTTTTGTAATTAAAGCAGCCTATTTTCTTGGCAAGTGAGAAGCAAGTGATGCATTGTATTTCACTGTTGCTAAATTTGTGTTGTGAAGTACACTTTGTTTTACTTTTTGACATATTATTTGCTTGTGGACTGTCAAAACTGAGCACTCGATGAAAGGAATGAGGAAATGTCTTTAAAACATGTAAATATCTCTTTGGTGGCATTCTCACTAAAAGCATACACACTTGCCTGTGTTGAGTAGCAGTTCACGTAGATATGTTCAGCTTTCATTTAATCACTTCAAGGAACTAAATTCCTTGTTTAATGTATTGCCATTGAAAAGAAAGATTAGTGTACTTTAGAGGTGGGGGTCATTCTTTGTAACGCTATTACAGCTTTGTCCTTGACATGCAAGATTCCTCCAGAAAAGGAAGAGAAGGGGGGGGAGCTGGAAATTCTGCCTCAAAGGTACAAAGCAAAGAAGTAGCACAATTAGAATGTCGGCACATAGTGACAGTCCTCTGCAAATGATGGTGTCAGGCCACTGAGGGGCCGAGGGTGGCAGGAGTGACATTCACCCTAGCAAGATGGAAATAAATGCCCTGTTTGATAAAAGAAAACAGACAATTTATGTATACCCTGAAGAGTTAACAGCTAGTGAGCCATTCCTATGGGTCAAGTGCTGCATTTGCATTTTGATGGGATGTTATCAAGTAATTAATGCACCAGTCAGGATTTATTACCTCAGGAGTGAACTGAAAGGTTCATTACAAAATCGGTTTCACTTGAAGATAGGCATTTCCTCAGAGTTAGCTTTTGACATGTTGTTCCTAGCTCTCTCTGCCTGTGGCAGCAATGGTAGAAGGCCAGTGAGGTGAAATTCATTGCTTAATAAGGGCATTCACTTTGGGTATTCTTGTGATAATAAATGTATACATCAAGGCCGCACTGCCTTGTCAGTTTAATTGCTTCTTGTGCTCCTTAACAAGCCAATCTTAATCAGTCTGGACCATGTTATGAATAATTTAGGGATCAGCAGACTTCACGCTTAATAAGATATACTAGATTATAAAACTTAAGTGCACTGTTTATAGAAAGCACAGAAAACACTTTAAGTTTTTATTAGCAGCAAGGAAAAAAACCAAAACAAACCCAAACCTAGTAGTGAGGTTTTCTAACACTTGCATTTTGTGAGCAACAGCTGTGTGTCCCCATGCTGAAACCCCCACCACTTCTGTCAAAGGGCCACAGTTTGGCCTCTCTGTCCCCCTAAGCCTCTGCCAGACATAATGGGAAATTTGAGCAGGCCGTGAGATTAAAGCCCAGAATCTCTGGCCAACCAGCAATTGTCATTTTAGAAAACATTCTTTTATCTTTTTAAATGCAAAGGCAAAGCAAATCTTATTTTAAAACATTTTCTGATGGACAAAAATTACCATTTTGTAGGTTGACTGCCTACATGGATTTTAAGGCAACTATTTAGATTTGAGATTGGGTTGCCCAACCTATATCAACAATAGGATTTTTAAATGTTTTTCCTTTGTTAAATGATAAAGGTGAAATATAGGATCGACTGTAAATCACTCATACATAAAATGTGAATTATTAAAGTAAAATACTTTTTATTTATTATGCTGATATAGAAATACATTAAAAAGTAACAGACATAGTCTTCAATCTCTGAGAGTGTATTATGATTCATCCATCTGATAAGTGTTGTTTGATTAAAAAGGAACATTTAACCTTTTTGTTTTAAAAGAATTCTTTGTCCTCCATTTTACCTCAACATTTGCAGGCTATAAGTTGTCCACAGAGTAATGCATCATTCAGTTTATGACATCTAATAAAGGCCTACTGCAAGCATTAGAACCAGGTGCTTCAGCAATTTTCCAGCCTGCTTGTAGCTGCTTCTGTTTGTTCTCTTGTAACCTAGATAGGAAAGAAAGAAAGAAAGAAAGAAAGAAAGAAAGAAAGAAAGAAAGAAAGAAAGAAAGAAAGAAAGAAAGAAAGAAAGAAAGAAAGAAAGAAAGAAAGAAAGAAAGAAAGAAAGAAAGAAAGAAAGAAAGAAAGAAAGAAAGAAAGAAAGAAAGAAAGAGAAAGAAAAGAAAGAAAGAAACCCTAACAAAAACCTGCAACATTTTTCAATATTTTCTTTTTTATTCCTTTCTGTTTAAGCCTTGACACATGCTGACAGCACTACAGTATCATTTGATGCCCGTGTAAACAATAGCTGCATGTATTTCTGAACACAGAGCCTATTTATTAGTATAAATAGAGCTGCAATTAAAGGCTATGCTTTCAGTCGTTAGATAATGTATTAAAATAATGTTATTGTTCAAATACATTTATGAATCAGGAAGATAGGTACCAGTAAATGAAAAACAACTTCAAACCTATTTCCCAACCTATAGCTGGACTATCATACTCCTTTGTTCTTGTGCAGGTTAATAGAGATTGAGGAGATGGGCAGAGGAAAAGCAGTGCAATTTTCTGCTATTTAAGCTTGGCGAAATGGCACTCTTCAGGAAGCAGCAAAAAGTATGAAAGCGTAATAGGCATTTTAAAAGTAGAAGTCCATATAGCTGCTTGAGGGATCCTCAGATTTAGGCATGCATAGAATCACGAATGAGATAATCAGCATTGTGAAATTGAAACCTGTCTGCTGCCTGCTGCTGTTCTTCCCTCTTTCAGTGGAGTGATTTGTAACACTCATCTTCTTCAGGCAAGGCAGCCTTCAAGATTATCCAGAACTGTCAATAGTAATTGCCAAAGTATTTTATTACCTACAGAAAATCAAAGGAATTTTATAACCAACAGTTATCAAGTTTCAATACACGGTATAAAGAGAGCAATTTTAGTTGGAATACAATCGTGTTTGGCTTGCTTTTATGTTCTTGAGACAATTCCTGTGCAACCAACTACAACATTCACTGTATTTAAGCTGGAGGCAAGAATATGCATGTGTACTTGTAGTTTAAAAAAATTACATAATGCTTACAAGCTTCTGCAAGCAAGTGGTTTTTAATTGCCATGCAAACTATGCCTTAACTAATTACTTCTAAAAAGAATGAGGTTTCTGTAAAACTTGAGATGACATTTTGAAATTCTGACAGTAGATATAAGTTTAAGTGGGGCATTGTCTGTCATGAGATAAATAAAATGCCTGAAATTAGCAAAATATGACACTGATTATAAAGTCTGAAAACATTAATGTTGCAGATCTTATTATAGCCTCTGAATATTACTGCTATGTGAACCACAGTTGTGATTGTCAGCCATTCAGTTAACACAATTCTGTTTTGCTACAGGGTCACCCATGATTCAAAGCCTTTCAGATGTTTGGCTTCTCACTCAGGCTATGGATGAGTGAGGACTGCATCTTCTGTTCAACAGTGCTTTTCTGAGCCAGGCATTTCACTTTCCTTCCCCAACACCAGGGAAAAGGAAAGTGTGACTGTCTAAATGTTTGGTGGGAGAAAATTTAGTTTCTAATTTTGACAATGTATTTCCCCTCTAATTCATAATGTCAAGACTTCAATGAGATGGCTGTCTCTGTGGGTTCATTTAAAAACAAATACACAAATTCACATGTGAAAAATAAATTGGCATGGGGAAATGCCTCTCTTTAAGTTCCAAACCAGATAGGTTCACTCGTATTTTGAGTCATATGCATAGGATTTTATTCACAGCACCAAAAAGCAGGTGTCATTTCTATTGAGGGGCTGCACTGAAAGAGAAATAAGCCATGAACAAATTTTATACTACTATAGCCATGAAGCCGTGATTACAGCATAACAGAGAGCTCTCCTTTCAACTGTGAACCTCCTTGCTCTTTCTCCGTGAGCTTTTGTTTTTAAAAAAAGACCTGTTAATTGAATTATTAATTGTTGTTGAAAGGGTAAAGTACTTTACCAAGAACCTCCTTTCATGGCACTGCAATATATGAAAAATTTAACAAAATGGTAATTAGGGGAGAGGTTATTTATATACTATTAAAATGCTGATGTAATTATCAGAGAGTTATTCAATTACACCGGATAATAGACATTTTTAATGTAAGGAAGATGGCTAGCCTGCTGTAATTTTGCTAATATGAGTAACCTACCCTGGGTCCTGTATTTTTTTCACTCTTATAATTTTTACTGGTTTCTTTATATTTATATTACAGTGTATGAAACATGCGTTGCTACATTATTCCATCTAGTATTTCCGTATGGATTACAAAATTGTACTATATACATCAACTAAAATTCTGCAGATATTTAAGAACATCAGAAGGAATGTTACTAATTTGTCCCTTTTGAAGAGAACTTCATTACCTCACCTGCACAACCTGAAAGGAGAAACATTTAGGGCTAACACAGCGTTAACACAACAATCACATTTCTTGTTTACTTAGAGCTGTGGATTTGAACTGAATAATGGCAGGAGAAGCTGATGTTTATATTTTTGAGGGCCTGGAACTGTGTATTTGAACTAAATGTGTGCAAAACTTGTTCCCTTTAGTCCCTGGTTGTCTAGTAGAATATTTTCCCATTGATAAATTGGGAATTGTCAAGAGCCAACATGGGCATGTTGCCACTGTAACATACATATTGAAAGAATTGGGGTTTTTTGTTTGATTCATTTTAGTTTACACTTTGCCACTCTGGTTAGATTAGAAGTATTTTAGAAGTCTCATTAGTTTGTTTATTAAAAGGAAGGAATCTAAAGAGTACAGAGGAAGCATATACTCTCTTATTCCAGATACTGAATAGCTCCAGAAATGACTAGTGATCATTTTTCTAATCAGATGTACGATCATGGAGACTGTCATGATGTAATGGTGATATGGACATGTGGCTATAATACCATTTTCTCAGAAGAGGAATGAATTGTCTCTGATTCTAAGCTGATTGAAGTATTGGCATTCAAAGAATCAGAGCACAGGAACAAAAGAATCTGTCTTTGCAAAGCTGTACTACAGCTCATATTAACCTAAAACGTGTGGCAATAAAATTGAGTCTTATTTAAATGTTCTTTTTTCTTCAAAAAAATACAGAATACAAGTTGTTGGAACTTTTAAAACAGAGGAAAATGCATAACAGGATATTTGTAGATCATCGTTCAGATACAGTTTTCTGTTAGGACACAGAATCTGAAAATGCTTCAGTTAAAATCAGCTTAGCAGTAGCACAACTCTATTAAATTTAGCAGAGCTAGTCTTAATTTTCACTAGTTTGTATGAGAAAACCATAATTGTCACTCGTTACTGTAGAGAAACAAATTGCACTTCTTTCTTAAGTATCTGTTTGTTTAAACCCTGTATGGTTGCATTTAACGTTGGATTAGGTAGGGTAAGAGTTTACTGAGAAATTGCACAGCTGTATTTGTGCAGAGCTATACCTGATTCCCACCTCCTGTAGTGTGAGCAGTGGTAAGTGAACTGTTTCTGTGTTGTTCACTCACTCTGTCAGATCGAAATTCAGCTCAATAGCATTAAACTAGCTCCCATTTGAAAGATTTGTCTTACAAAACCCTGAAAACTGCTCTGAACATGCATACATTGATTTTGTTGCTAGAATCTCCTGAGCTTTGATAAAAAGGAGACTCCACATGCAGGTGAAAGAGGGTTTACCTCTTCAATATTAAAAAGAGAAGATTAAGGATTTTTGTTCAGCTAAGGCTGAACTAATCAGTGGCATATGAAGGCAAGAGACCTGGCTTCATGCCTGTAGTATGGTAATGTTATTTTTAGTTGAACAACAAGTTCAAATTTCTTCAGTAGCTGTCTCTGAGTAACTGTCTACCATTATTCCCATTTGCACAGGTAATAGAATATCCAGGGGTGCAGCAGTAAAGTTTTTTATTTTAGCCACAGAGAGGGAGGTTTGTTATGTTCATTGCAGAAAATTTGCTCAAATTTTGTCCTGAAAAACATGCAACTGTGATATCAATTCACTGAACATCTGTGTGATAGTATTCTAAATGATGAGCAGTTTGGTATTCATGGAGGAAATAAGGCATTTTTTTTGTATTCAGAAATTTACTTTCCTTCCATTAAGTTCTATTAAAACATTAGAAAATGAAGATGAATGATTTTCACAAGCTTTCACATTTCATTCTAAAGAAAAAGGTTCATTTGAGCTTCCAAGGTGAAGAACCTTCCTTTTTTGTCCTTGCTACAGACACATTCTGCACAGTACTTGTGGTTATCATAGCAAATACAACTATGTGAATTTTAGTGGAAGAAGAGTAAGGTAGCTTTAATTTGCACATGTCATCACTGAGAATGTCACCACAACGTAATGCACAACATCCTGGGGAAAACAATAGTTGTTCACCTTCTACTGTCTGATCCAGCTTTCTCTTGTGTTCACCTGTGGAAAGTCAGATAGCAAAAATGTTGCTTGAAATTGTGGCACAGGAAAGGCTTTGCAAGATATGGAGGGAGAAGGCAGTAATTGTTTGAATGAACTAGCTATGCTGTAAGATATCACAGCATGTTACAAATACATCTAAACTTAAGTCTTATCAGCCATGCTTTTGATCTGTAGTAAGCAACAAACAGCAACAAAACCAAAATGAATGCTACAGAGACAGATAAAACTAGATAAGATGTTTTCAGAAATTAGATAACATTTATTTTTCATCATTTATAAGAATCACTTTTGCCTTTTAGGCATATGGCAGTTGCATTCTTGCACAGCATGGTTTTTCTTCATCAGATGTGCTGCCTCTGCCATCCTTAAACTGAGGTCACACTCCACAAGCACATGGAAGTCCAAATAAAAGAGAGTAGCTTCTTGAACATATCTCATATTTTAAAACTAACAATGACTTATCTGAAAAACTAATTGTCAATGATGACTTAGCCTTACTTCAGTCTGAACATAGAGCAGAGAGGACAAGAAAAACAAGCTCTGAAATAACTCATGAGACTGGAGAATTATTTGTCTAACTCAGTGAAATTGGGAATAATCTTCAAATCCTGCTGTAAAAATAATGTGCAAATACTGCTTAGTAAATTTGAGTTAAAACTCAAATGTTTTTAATGACCACATATATTCTTAAAAGTATTTAGTGCTTTTATTGACAGAGAAATATTTATTTTACTACAGCATTTCCAGTTTGCTTGACTTACGAGACTCAATAGCACATCCATAGCAATTCCAAATTCAGGAACTTAAAAGCAGTAATGATGAATTTAGGCCAGTTGCAATTTAAAGGAAGGTTGCTGACATTTTAGAATTACATGATTCTCTTGGAATTCATTTCATACTTTAATTCTGTTATACCAAGAAACGTTAGATGCAAGGGTAGAAGCTGAACTGGTAGCATTTTTTTTTCCTAAGCCAATCCATAAAGATGTCCCTTCACCTCTTTGATGTGATAAGGAAGTGTTAAATCAAAGTGAATCCTTATTCTGCATCTTGGAACAGAAAACTGCTTAAGCCAATTGCTACTATTCCTGAGTGTTTTAGACAGTGAACCATGCATCTCTCTCTGCACATCAGAGAAGATTGTAGCAGTCATTGTGCCACCTGCTATCACTTAATTAGTATAATCATCTAATTTCCAGTTGGAAATAATGGCATCATGCACTTTTTAGTAATTGTAACCGTCATAATATATTCCAAATTATGTTACACTAACATTATGTGATTTAGAAATATTAGGAGGGGGTATTTGCTTTGCAAATACACTGGTCTTTCTGATCTTGACTCTCACCCAGCAACAAAAGTCCATACCCAGTTTTCTGTTTTATTATGATCCTAAAGATATTACTGATTCATATCATAACTCTGCAAACGAGCCTTTGGTAACTGTGATTTAACCTTTAGTGGACAGAGAAAAGAAAAAATAATGGAAACAGCAGCTTGACATAATGTAAAACACACCCAGGCTTCAAAGAATTTGATCTTGTTTCTTAGCAAAATAATTTTTTTAAAAACAGAATCTTGGTGATCATTTATGCAAGCTATATACATTTTGTTTATGGTTCTCAGTTTAAGGAATAATTTCAGTTGATCAGAATAGGTATTAACATTTAAACATTTCTATACTGCAGCTTTTTTTTTGCTCCTGAAGATTTCATCACAGCAAATGAATAGGTAATAAATGAGTCAGTTTGGGGCTGCTTCATTTCACTGGATGGTTCTGGGCTATGAGGCTTCAAAAACAGAAAGAGAGAGAAAAAGAGAAAGAAATAGGCAATGACATGAAGGGATACAGGCAAACCTGAGCCACCGTCAGAGCTAACCCTCCCCCATTCCCAATGATACTGTCTGGCTAAGCAAAACACTGCCACATATATTTATCAGGCAAGGTTATTACCACTCTGCTTTGTAAACATGCTATGCCTCCTGGACATCTTCTATTTTTATTTCATTTTTGTGTTATATCTTATATGTAAATCTAGGCTGGCGAGAGTCAGGAGGCATTCATAGCATTGGGCCAAATTCATTCCAGGTGCAGTTCCAGGTCTGTTGACTTCAATGAAATTACACCTGGGATGAATTTGGTCTATTATTAACTATAGAGATTACATGTCCAGCTTCCATAGTATACTAAAATACCCAGAATACATATAAATAATGAAGTATGTAATTACAGTCCTGGTTTTAATTTGTGTTCCTAAATGTTCTGATGCTTTTGCACATGTTTATAGTTATAGCGATGCTATTGTAGTATATTTTTGTTTAGTGCAAATATATTTGAGTTTTTCTTTAAAACAGAGATACCCACAATGTTTACTTTCATATGTCACAGTAAGTCTTTCAAAATCCTAATGATGGCCAATTCCATGTAACAATATTAAATTATATTGGTCTTAAATATCATACATATATATGGAGAGAGAGAGAGAGAGAGAAAGAGAGAAACATATGCAGGACATCACGATACTGCCACTTAAAATCATTTTGCAAACAATGAGCTTACCTTCCTATGGATTATATGTTAATCAATACACGCAAAGAGGTGATCTTGTCAGAGTTGATATGAGCCAATAGAACTGTTACCTATCAATACAAAAAATTTCATTCATTTCTATGTTTCCTGTCTCAAACAGTGCAAAGCAGGTCAGTCAACAGGAATTTGTGCCCGACCAAACCCAAAAGCTAGGCAGTATTTAAATGGGCTCTTCCTTCATGAGGAGACATAAAAAGCATAAGTATGACTTACCTCTGCATACATCTAATTCCGTTGGCTCCCCTGTATCGTTTCGTACATTCCTGCACCTTTCAGCATGGCACACTGTGAAGACCTGGTAAGCGAGTTAAAGTCAGATGACGCTAACGAATCCCAGCGCAAATGACTGAATCAATAGGAAACCAGCCACTGCTGTTTAAGTGTATCGATAAATGTACCTTTATTTTCTCTTGAATGGATAAGTGTCGCAGTTAAGAGTCCTATGGATCTCTTAATTGAAAGTTAATTTTAAATCAATAAAGAGAGTCATTTAAATATTGATCAGTCCTTTCTACACGAATTGTTAGCTGATTTTTTTTTTTTTGAAACAACTTTGTTTAAATGCAATCAATAGCCCACAATCAGTGCGTTCCATAAAAAATTGACAGATGTTCCCAAAATGCCTGCTAGGCATAATCTTATCTGTTTACATATGTAGCATAGATATTTGAATCCTTTTCAAATGTACCCAGGTCTCTATGGCAGAAATGTGATTTCCTTATATACCAAACTGCAGGACTAAAGCGCATTCTTCCTCTTCTTTTTCAATAAGGTGGTTTAAAATTAAAAAGGAAGAGTTCTTGGATTTCCTTTGATTCTGCAAGTAATATTCATATTGTTTTACTAGTGCAGGCAGACTGCAAAAGAAGAATGCCCTTGTTTTGCACATAGGGAAAAGAGAGATAAACACTTATATGAAGCACATGTTCTCTGGAATTTGTGTGTCATAATCCATCAGATGTATTACTGTATGCAAAATGATACCTAGCTTTTAATTATATAGACATTTATGTACACTTTGTGTATGCATGTTGAATAGTAATGACTTTTAGCTTTATTTCATGGATATGGTCTCTCTCCTCAGCAGCACATAGCAAGACTATTTTATCTCAATTTGACAAAGCACACAGTTGAGTTAAAAGGATACAAATTTCATTTCATGAGATTCACTGAGATTAACCTAATAAAATAAACCTAGCTACATGTGGCTTTCAACATTTCAGCAAAACTGATACTCTTCTAAGATGCCTTCCCAGAACCCTTTCAGCAATTTGCCTGTAGTGGCCTGGTACAATTTAGTTTGTCACACCTAGTGATGAAGTCAGACTGGACACTTTGGTACAAGCAATATGAATTGAATTTTTCTCCTGTACCCTCTAATTAATTACAAAGTTGTACTTTGATGTACACAGCTCTGAAGTCCTGAAGTTGGCCTTTATTATTATTTTCCTTATTTTCAATTATCAAATCCAGTGCCTTTTAAAGAAGGTTTGTACTTCTAAGTAATTAAGCCCTTTTTGAAGTATGAGAGCAAAAAGTTAATTATAACAAATCACAAAATTACATATATATACAATTTGTGAAAATTAACATTTTTATTTTCAGTGATCTGACTTAAACATAAAATAAAACTGACTACAATTATTTTTACTGACATCTAACTGAAGAGTATTACCATAATAGTGTTTCCTAAGTGACAAACTAAAAATTAAGTCCCATAATTAAAACTTTATGACACATAGCAATTTGAGGCAGAAAATAATAAACAATTTTTTTTAAGAGTACTGTCTAAGAGGAATAGGGGTTGCTTGAGGGGGGAAAATCTGCAATATAATTCAGTCTATTTTTGCTATTAATACAAATGCTTCCTGCTGTTGTGAAAATCCACCATTTCTTAATCCAGCATTATTGTCCTCTTAATGCAACATTTCAAACCCATTTCGCTCCATTTTCTGTTAGAAAAGCCATATTAAAAAGGAAGATTAAAAAGAAAGAACCAGGTATCATTGGTTCATATGCATATGGGCTCAGCATGTGAGGATGCTGTTTCTAGGACTGGCCTTAAGATGTGACTGATAGATCTTATTTGTCTGATAGAGTTGACCAGGGAAATAGAGCTACAGCTGGTTACTTCATTAGGTCCTCTCATTGATTGAACCCTGCTGAAGTGATGCAGCAGGCTCCTGAGATAACTGCTGGTAATAGAACAAAATGAATTCTTATCACAGAGATTGGAAAGGCCATTAACCCTGGCCTCCAATGCTTTTCAGAGGTCACAGACAGGAAGCCAAGCGGTGACTGGGAAAACTGTTTTGTGTCTAACTACAGGTCATGTTAGAGGGGGTCTGTGACTTTTTTACCCTTCGGCTTCTGTACAGATGAAACTGTTACACTGGCAGATGTTAATAATCAGCTGTAAATAAATATTGGAAGCAGAAGAAGAAAAATGAGAACGCACAGGAATTTTTTTCAATAAATATTTAATAAAAGAGCAATTGTTTCTGTGATATTTACTGCCAGTTCTGCTGTAGATTTTTGCCTAATACTTTTCCATATAAATTGAAAAGAGAAATACGTAGAGGCACTTAAAAAACAAAATTTAATATGGTTTTATATAAAAATACCTTTCCTTCCTTCCCTCAAAGATGAGAATTATAATTGCCTGCTGCCTGCCTGCTTCCCTTATTCAGCAAGCCTATCACCAGTTCATCTGTGAATTAGTGCAGGGCGCTGTTTGCCTTTCACCTGGTTGAGAAGGGTATATATCTAAGTAACAGTCCTATAATTTACATTTAATGCAACCTTTCAATTGACCAAGAGCCCACAACCTAAGCCCCCATCTCACAGCTGAGGACTTTCCCACATTTGTCAAGTCAGTGCCACTCCAGCATCAGCCAGGAGAAATCATCCATTTAAAGCCTGGAGCTGCACATGACAATTTTCCTATTGCTTGTGAGAAATCCAGCCATGGCAGAGGTAGCTTTGTGTTTTACTTTTTTGACTCTTGCTTTCAGCAGCAGTGTTTTATTATGCACATGGATTAAAAAAATATAGTGGGATGCATCTTATAAAATTAAATGGAACATTTTCTTTTTATTACTGACATATTTAAAGCTATGCAGATATGTGTTGTAGGTTGATTTTAGCAGTATGTTGGTGGCTTCTATCCTTGTGATTGTGATTTAATTTCAATGTCTGTGGTCATGTGGTATTCTCTGCTGGAGCCAATCTTTCACAAGGAGCAAGTTCATTTAAATGTAAATGGGGTCCTGTGGATGGAAAAAACTACATACTTCATGTCTTCAGCGACCCACCCAAGCATTTGGTTTGGCCTTCCATGCATAAATAATAACAAGAAGGTATGCTGTCATTGCCTTGCTTGAAACACCAGAAGTGGTTTGGCACTGCAGAAACCCCAAGCACTAAAAAGAGATTGGTTTGGATAAACTCACAGTTCAGATCCCCATCCTGATTAAACAGTGCAAAAAAAAAAAAAAAAAAAAAGAAAAAAGTAAGAGAGAGAGAGAGAGTTATGGAGTTATTTTGAGGAGTTGTGAATTACAGGAACAGCTGAAAATCAACTCAGGCTAAGAACATACCATGCCTAAAAATATTCTGAAGTAGCAGAAAGCTTGTCATTTTGTTAACTTGAATGGATTTTTGCTCTTAATTGTTTGTAGCAATTTGCAAGAGTGGGATGTGAATGTGGTATAAGTGGCAATATAATTAGCATTAATTTAGCATAAAAATGCAAACCTACATTTTCTAAGTAGTTACCTTCCCTTCCACTAAAACATGGAAATATATTACATAACTCTGAAGTATGTGTGGCTTTTATGTGTGGTGTTATTAAATATGACAAAATGGAATGCCTTTTCTTTTTTACTGTTGTGTATGAGATACGAAGGATTGCACAACTTCTTTTTATCAAAATCTTTGTGGTGCATATATATTGCCACACTGCTGAACTCATGTGTTGACTTTTCATAGAAATACTCCCCGTGTATTTCAACAGAACTGAAAAATCTCCCTAAGAAATTTCCTTTCCTACCAAGCAAACTCATAAACAGGTTTTCGTCTGTGTGGATGAACAGATATATTTTCAGGATTACTTCAGTAAGTGCACACTTTTATTTATTTCATTTAATGAGAATGTTATGTTCTGTGGCAGATGTTTCAGAGTATGACACATGGGCCTGGAATCTCAGTGTGTGATACCTTTGGTGAAACTCATTTATGAAACATCCAGACTTCCAGTTAGTTGTGCTCTGCACTAGGAACTTAGCAGAATTTTGACTTTGTTCCAGAGCTGTAATAAAAGGCTGGTATTTACTGTTTTCAGAGATTTCTGAATAATATTTGATAAGCCTTCCTCTTCTTTTTATAAAGTGGCGTTAGTTCAAGATGAACTAGATTTAAGAAGTACAAGATTTGCTATCCAGGGTAAGAAACAGGATATTAGTGTTTGTGTTACTCAGCTATATTAGGTGTAGCTGTAAATCAAATAATTTTGTCCTGGAAGCTTCAAAACCTAAAATGTTCATCTGTTGGTCCCTCTTCCCTTACACCATTGAGTTGGTTAAGTAACAATAATTGAAGCTGTATGTTTAGATATCCTAAAGATTCTAGTGAAATAAATGTGTTATAGGTACAAATAGTGATGATCAAATAGTGTTTTTCTATCATATTATGAGCCATTTAGAGATATACATGTTGTGCTGTTTTTAATCATTTGATTTCCAATAATTATTTCCAAATGATTTTCACAGAATCTCTTAAGTCTTCTAGAGATGTTTGCTGGCAACTCTATACTGTTAGAGTGTTTTAATTAAAAAACAAAAAAAGATAATAGAGCTCAAATACTATCATGACAGATCTGATATCTGAAAAACAATGATATCTGAAAAACAATGCAATGTGGGCAATATGGGATTTTTGTTTTGTTTAGAATATGTAAAATTATTTTGTTTAAGCTTGTAATTTGCAAGACATACGAAATTATTGGAGAGAGGTCCACCTCCTAATTCACTAGTCTAAAGAAACAGACTTGAGAAAGCAGTGCAAGTGTCAAGCACTTCATAGGAGAGAGTGAATCCAAGGGTGGGTGGTGCTAATCTAGGCACATTTGCAGAAGTGGCATAGCAATTGTGATATAGAAAATAATCTAAAGACCATTAATAGACTAAGAGCCATTACCCTTTTTTTGGAAAATATTAGGTTTCTTACATAATGATAAGCTATGGCAGAGAGAGAGTATCACCACATTGATTAATTTGAAGGCAAGCTAGAATTAGAAGAGTCTTTGAAAAAAGCCTTTGAAAAAAAAGATCTCTGAAAATGAGTTAATATGTCTCGATCAAAACAGCAGTATATCAGTTCATGGATATTGTGAAAAGTATGAGAGTCCTTAATATAGTCACTTTTATTAAAAAAAAATTAAATGGGATCCCCTTCATGTGATTGGAAAGACACTTGAGAATAGGCAAAAAAAAATTAAGCCTTTGCTCAGCAAGGAGAAAGGGAAAGATTTCCCCAGAAAGTTGGTCATAGCTTTTTTAATGCAAATAGTCAGCTACGAAAGATGGCATCTTCCTGCAACATAAATTTTACTCCACATATTCTGGAGCAAGATATCTGACTAAAGCACCCCAAGGGCAAAAAAATCCTCATTGCCCCCAGGAGTAAAAAAAAACTGTTAAAGGAATGAAATTCACCTGGCTTTCAACCATTTTCTGTTTGGGAGGTAATACACATGAAACTTCTTGAGGTCTAAATATTGAAGCATAAAACCATAAATATGGGTGGAATGATAGAATTATTGATGTCTGGCCCGCGTCAGGAGACAGGGTCCAAGTTCCCAACTGGCTTCCAAGACAGTGATCTGGCTTTTGGTATAAGGTAGTGCTTCTGGAAACTAAGCATTAGGTATGGCAGTTTCTCCAAAAGCTGACACAAATGCAGGCACTACCATTTTCCTGTGGCATTGAAGGTACATCCCGTCTTATTTTTCTAGACTCTACAATAACAAATGGAATTTCTGGTTTTGTTTACTTGCATTTGTAGACTGTGTTAAATGTTACATACTTTTCTGCTGTCCATGTCCAATTTAATCAATATTACAAGTGCTCCCATGTGGTAGGCGGAACAGTGGCAATAAAGTGAAATTTCCACAGCTTTTACCCATTGAAATTCTCAGAGGGTAAGATTCTTATAAACTTCACTTTGCTTCCTCTCTAATAGATTTAATAGCTCCATTCTGGAAGAAAGTCTGATCTGCTTTCTCATTTTCAAAATGTAGATAGCAAACCAAGCTTTATTATATTTCCAGCTCTTGGAGAACTTCAAAATTTTAATATTATTTTACCATGAGTGTTGAGAAATGTACTTGTCTCAAGAATTGCACCAATGTCCCAGTGTGACTCTGCATTTAAAAATGAGGGCATTAACTGAGGTAAATTCCAGGCATTCCCAAAAAGTTTTTGAAACTGGTGTGATTTAGGTCAGTTTAAGGCTGTTTGGAATATCTTATTCTACACATAGGAATTTGGTAATGTCCACTTTGAATGAACTGGCTTTGAATGAACTACATTGGCTCTGTGCCACTGGGCATCCTTTTCATTTCAGAGCTTTCCTCCCAGCCATTTAAACCATCTTTTAGGCATCTGTGTGTTGCTGAAAACAACTTTATCAAAGCCTAAGATCTGATCTTTAGTCCCAGAGTTCATTATAATAGTTTAGAACTTGTGTTGTGTGCTTCTTGTTATTTTGGTGTCCTCTGTTACAAAGAATTACTGTATTGTCTTCTTCCTTGTACAATGCATCATTTGGCCTCAGCAGTCACTAGCAGAGTTCTGCTTCATTCTTCATGACTGATTATTTGTCGTATTAGATTCTCCCCTAACAAAGAAAAGTCGTGAAGCACTGTAATCGAAAGAGATAGTGGAAAGTTCACACTTCTCGGAAGATGTAGCACCAGTTCTAGCCTTTATTTATATGAAATTAACATTTCTGTTGCTATTGTGCTCTTTCAGTGAGAAATAAACAAACAGTAGGAGGAATATTAAATAAGGGGTTTAGGAAAATTAGGTTAGATGAAGAAACCATAAAAAAAGATTCAACACAATTCAAATGAAACAGCAGGGTTTAAATGATCCTGTACATCTATAAAGCTGTATATGCAGATTTGCTGTTACTTGGTAGGCCAACTATTTTCATTTTATGTACCATAAAATTATTGTAACTGCATTTCTGCCTAAGCAAGGGTGGGGACTCTTTAAAATGGAACAGGCTGTGTACTGTTTTCTTAATCATAGGAGCCCTAGAATAATTATCAAACAGTGTTTTCCACAGAGTTGATCTATAATTCATCTGAGGAAGAAAACATCTTCCCAATAAAAGATGTTTTTGTCCTCAATTGTTCAAAGGTTTATTTTTATTATTATCATTAACCCAATTATCAAATTTCACAACTTCTTCATTTCACAGCTTTTTCTTTCATATGCTTGTAGCTGGAGGGCAAAAACATAGGTGGAGACATTCAGTAAAAGGGTTTTTACAAGGCTTACAGCTATTCTAAGTTACAGCCAAGGGAATTTAATTGGGGGAAGCTTTTTGGAGAGTAACTTGTTTTTTTTTGATGGCTTGTAGTGTTTTCAATTCCATAATTCAACAGTCATAAGAATGCATTAAAATTGCTGATATTTATAAAGAAGTCAGATTTGAACTATCAGTGAATCGATTACCTGGATTGTGGCTCAACCAGAGCCATCTGCTGCCACACCACTGGCTGCAGCCCATAGTTTCAGAACACGACACAAAATAAATATTGCTCTATCAGGTCTGCTGCGCTCACTGCAATTTAACACCATTTCTTCATTCCATAGGTTGCTGTTTACAAGTGGAAGTAACAGAATTACTTCAAAAGTGAATGCACTAAATGTGCTCTTTTAGTGTAGTTTTCATATGGTTTTGCTTTATTTAAGTAACCCCACCCTTGTACTCTGGATAATTGTGAGCTGATTACAACATATTTGGGGTTGAGTTTTAGGCTTTCTATTTGCTTAGGCCTTATATAATGGTGCTGGTGTTTTTAAAATTGTTTCTTCTTCTTCTTTATTTCCCCAGAACTATGACATTATTTTATTGAACTTTGTTATGAAGTTCATATTCTTGTGTAACTCTTTAGCTGAGATTGCGAGTATAGCATCTATCAGGAGCCTTTCCATAAAAGTTCCAAAAGCTGACCACTCTTCATACACTCCTGAAACAAGACATTTCTTCCCTGTTGCCAGTAGTAATGTACACCTATAACAGCCCACAGAAGCACCCTACTTGCCTTTGCTGTCTAGGAGCTAAGCAGTAGGTCTTGGCTTCCAGAAGCAGTTCATTTTTTGGCTATGAGGGAATGAATGACAGCAGTAAGACTGAAAACTTTTCTATTTAGAACTAAGGAACACACATGAAATATGTCTTCTCTAAAGTTTGATCAGCAATGGCTTCTGGAACAAATTCACTGAAAGCTGCTGAGCCTGCATGTTGCCTTTGAAGTATTTAGCAATTTTGTTTTCACCTTTGATTTTTTTTCCCTAATCGGAACTAAGGGTTGAGTTCAAACTTAGTTATGCTGAATTTATGGTAGCCTCAAGTGGTATTTCTTATATGATTTTCAATGAGTAATTTGTGAGGAAGAGGATCCAGTTGAATCAGATTCCATTTTCAGCTTGTTTCTTGTAAGGATATGGTACCTGATTTTTCAGAAAGAGCTGATATACATTTCATGTCCCCAGATGGACCTTCTAACCAACACAGTTTCTATTTTATTTGGAAATGCAGGATGTATGGGCTTGTCATAGCTCAAAAAATCCTGATGAAATAGTATTTTCTTTCTATTTTTAAAGTTGACTTTAAATGTCTTAGTTAAATAAAGGTAAAAATTATTTTTGCTGCTACACTGATGCCTGAATTTCCTTATTTGAGAGGCGTAAAATAGTTTTACTTAACCCCGTGACACATGTAAATGAATGTACACCCCATGAAATGTAAGTGTTCAGCATAGTTTTCTTTCTTTTTTCATGTTGAAGTATCTAGCTCCCCTAGTTAGGAGCAAATTTAAAGTTGTGCACTTCTGAGTCCTTGTGTTCTCAGTTTCTGTTGAAGTCAGCTTGTGAATTGATTCTTCTTTCTCTGTAAATATACATATATTTGAGGAAAATATTTTCTCTTTTTGATGATGTTCAGCTTTGGATTAATTTTGTGAGATGGTCTCCAAACTCAGCCTGCGGTACTTGTATGCATAGATTTTGAAATGGGCACAAGTCATGCAATCCATTTGAGCTTAGCATCCTGCCAGGCTGACATTCTCTGAAGATACAAAAACATGCATATGATCCCTCTTAGCCATCAGCTGAAACATGGCTTTTGTTAGTCTGACAAATTGTATGCTGCACATGGGGGAATGAGTGAGGAATGTCACCTCATTGTCTCATGCAGTTCAAAATAGATACCAACTCCAAAAAGCCTTGGATGAAGAGTCTCTTCCTGTATCCTTCTCATTTGAGAGTATAACAAGTATGTTTATCTGTGCTGGTCTTGACTATGTCAAGTGTGCTGTGCTCACCAGATGTGGAGGCTTTCACGAAGCATCTGGATAAATGTAAATGACAGAATAATGACAAGTTCCTGCACAAATAGTGTTCATATGAAATTGATGATGCCCCATTTCATCTCCACAACAAATTCTGAGGAGAAAGCCCCTCTTCCTTCCCCTACCTGTGCTTTTGGAACAGAGACTGTTGCAAATAAAACAGGCAAGCAAAATCTTGAATGCAGTTCCTGCAGTGCATTGAACTGGAGCACTGCTTTTTAACCATACAATCCATTTTAAAAAGTCCCATGAGTGGCAAATGAGTATGTTGTACCTATTGGAGAGAAAAAGAATATCTGCCCCAGCTTCTTTGGGATAGTAAAGGGAGTATATCTCAAAAAAGGGGTGTTTAGACAGAAAATTGTGGCGCCTCCAGTAGTTGCTTCATCTTGCATTTTCACACAGTTATCTGAAATGCTTGTCAGATGGAAGCATTTCATGTCTTTCATGTGTGTGGCTCAAAAATGTCCTCAGATCAGCAAATCTGACTCTCTGTCAGCAACATAAAGATAGGACTGTGCCTAAAATCCACTTGTTTAATTTTCACAGATTCTTTTTTGTTAAAAAAAGATTAATAGAAGTTGTAAAAAACAAATTCAAGCTCTTTTACCCATATCTAAAAAATATCTCAACATTCTATGCTCAGATGCTGTGTGAGACTAAAAATAGAAGTCTTTAAAGATGCATGGATTAAGTATACAGTAAGCAGCAGAATTTATTTTATTTTTTTTATGAAGGTGCCTAAATTAATCTTGCTCTTATAATAAGAAAGTTCATAGGTTTTGTTTTTTTTTTCTCCTGGTTTTGGAAGTTATGCGCTGCTTGCTTCACATCATGTTCCACTTTTCAAGTGAAATACTGCTATAAACGAGTGGCTATTATAATCCCCAGACCTCAAAGCCCAGCACACATGGCTTTGTGCACACATGATTTGAAATGAGTGGAACTTTCTCAATATATTTGTAGGTTGGTGTGCATGGAGGATATGTTTTATGAGGACTATAAAATCTGCTTAAAGTCCAGGTGTTGACCATCTATTTTGCATTGGTAAAAATCCTCTGAGCCTAATGTGTGGTGTTTTGCTAATTCCTCTGAGACTGTGGAGATTCTCAAAACTGCTCAGCTTTCAGCCCATGGGTGCTAAGATTAATGCTGAGCACTTCTGGAAATCCAATGTGGTGTGTTCACTTAAGCCCATTTTTCTGTAGTATGACCTCTGAAGATTTCAACTCCTGTGAATACCTTTACTCAACCAAAGAATATCCATGCCAATGCTTTTAAAAGTCCATATCTAATTTTTTTTCTATTTTTCATCTTAGTGATAACTGTGGAACTAATTTATGCTGAAGTGATCAAAACATCTTGTTTCAAAAAGAAAACAATAATTTTCACAAATGTAGCACATCTCCCCAGTTGTAATTATGTCTCATCTTTCCTGGTCTCTTTCCATCATAAGAGAAGCTACAGTATTTTTTGTAATTACAACATGTATGAGTTGATTATTGTGTCTGAAAACACTTTTTCCCAACTCAAAATTATTACATTTCATCAGTATTAGAACAGATATCTGCCTCACTGTGATATTTTTTTAACTACAGTCCCTGTGTTATTTCTAAATTCCTATGACTTAATATTACTCCTAAACTGGCTAAGTTGGATCTAGTATAGTAAAGTAAATCAGTAAAATGTTAAGCTATTATTCACACCTGCCTACTTAGTGCAAGACAATCCTTGTGCATAGAATATGAAGAGAAAAAAATGTGGTATATTATATAAGACAATGAAAAACTTGCTTCCATATCTGTTTCTGCTGGATAGTTCTTTTTTTTTTTCCCTAAGCAGGTCACCTTACCCAGCCTTTTCATAGGAGTTCACTAACTGTGTGGCCTTCATTTTCTAAGTGCTTGATTGGAGGCTCTACGATAGTGTTAAATAAGTGCTGAACACACAGAGCTGCAAATGAAAGCAATCAGTGCTGTGCTTTGAGCATATTAAGTGCTATATAGTGCTATGTACTTTGAAAAAATTGGGTCCCATCTGTATCGAACTGGGTTCTCCAAGTTAGATTTTTTTTAACCTCTATTTCTGTATAACTTCCCTTTCTGAAATTGCAGAATTGCCTACTCATCTCTTAGGAGATAATGAAGATAAATTCATTAATGTTTGTGCAGCAATAAGAAGTCAATAATGAAAAGAATAATTTGACTTTCAGAATAAGTTGAAGGGATGTAGTAAGTAGAACATGTGGCTTCATGTTAAACAGTAAGGAAAAAAGCTTTTCGCTAAATAAGTATCAATACTTTTGTGCAGTGATTAAGGCAAGAGGTTTTGCATAAGGCAAACTTGATCAAGATATTGAATATTGTGTCAGAAGGGAAGAATATCTTTTAAGATATTAAAGTATTTTACTTCTGTGGTATTATTAATAGCTCTAAAAACATAAGGGGGAGGGTAGTATTTGCATCTACCGCCCCATAGATATTAGGACTTAAACTGAGAAAAAATAACTGGCCATGAAGTACTCTACTAAAAGTCACATGAAACATCACTGAGTTTGAATTTGCTACACAGAACCCCTTACTAAAGCTAGCAAGGCAGCTGAGAGTAGCAGAATGTTTTTGTCTTCTCTATGTGTAAACACTGGTGAAAGGTAGTGCAATAAGCAAGAAGATGATTTATAACAACAAAAAATCAGGGATCTAATATTGGGCTGTGGGGGACACCGTATTTTTCTAAATTAAGTTTCTAATTTCACTGCCTAGTAATCATTGTCTTTACCTATTATTTTCTCTGTGAATTTTTTTTTTACTTTTGGTCCCAGCCAGGTCTATTTCCTGCAGTCCAGTTTGGTGCTGTAGTTTGGTGTGTGGCTGATTACAGTCCTACTCTTCTGCCTTCTATCTCTTTTTCATTTTACCCTAATTTTCACCTCAGTTTCTCCTTCCTTCCCCATCTCCTGGTCTTTCATGTTCTTTTCCTCAGACCACATTCTGCTCACTTTTCTCCAGTTCTTTCTCTGACCCCAAAATCTCCCCTCCATACCCATTTTGCTCCTGCCAACCTATGAGCACAGGGGGAACATGCTGCTCTTGCTCTCCTATAGCTGCCAGCTCACAGTACAATAATACACAGCCAAAAAAAATTAATATAATAATAATAATAATAATAATAATAATAATAATAATAATAATAATAATAATAATAATAATAATAATAATAATAATGATGGAAAGATTGAGTTAACCATAGTAAGGACAATGTGGTTCCAGTCTAGTTATGCAGGGAAGCTGCCAGGACAATTTGGATTTTAGAAGACCTATTTAAGTAGTAGTCCCTCTTTGAGGAGTGAATGTGCATTGGTTAGTACACACAGGAACTGGGTGAAGAGGTTTGTGGAAGCTCAGTGGGATGTGACTGCCTGTGCACTTTGGTAAGCTCTCAGCACTGTGGGGGGTGTGAGTGTCTTCAGTGATTACAGATTCCTAGCAGAATGTCAGCTCTTCAGAGCAGGGAGCTTTTCTGAGCATGGGTAAGTAGAATTTTTAAAAGATATATTGCTTGGCTGAATTTGGGCAGTTTAATCCAATGTACCACATGCCAGACATCATCCTGTCTGCCAGATTTTGGGTTCCAGATTAAAATCACTGGAATATTAAAGATTTCCAAAATGTATGTATTTGTCCTAATCCTATTCTTAGAAGTAGATTAATCAGTTTGGCTGAAATTAAATAAATTTTTAAAAAGCACATGCTATCCAGCCTGCAACAGGGATTCAGCACAGCAGATTTCAGCTCAAGCGCTTAAAATTTTTTTGAAGCTATAATCAAATGAAAAGGCATATGTATACTGGGAAGTCTGGATTACACTTGCAAATGGGTCCTTCTATCTACTTTTCTAATGACATTAAAAACAAATGTTAAGTTCAGGTCTTGTTCAGAAGCTTTCTCTGAGGTGTTTTCAGTGGTATCAACAAAGCCACCTCACAAGACATTTCAGGACTTTAGGTAGATTGGCACTGAAGATTTGTGCTCATTAGGCAGTTGTGAGTGAGGAGTCCATAGGCAAGGGATGTCCTCTGCTTCCAGGAAGGTAGAATTATATTGCTGACAATGAAAATTGGCATCTGCCATGTGTGGAAGAAAGAACATTCAAATTAGATGAACATTTAGGAAAGGTAAGAGTAGTGCAGTACACAGGACAATGAGAATTGAAAAACTTAACCGAAGGAAAGAAGAAAGGAAAGATGGAAGACATTATCCATTATGTTCTACTGGTTCAGTAAAAAGCAAAGTGGATACAAAGCAATGCAAATCATGCCCTTCTGTTGCTCTGATACAAGTAGCTTTACAGCAAGATAGAGTGACCTGAAATGCTTGATTTGGCCCTGGGAGGACCCCTTGGTGTAATCAGCATTTTTGAATTCAGAAAATCTGTGTCTGCCATCTCCTCTATTTCAGTATTCGTGAGTCACGCATCATTGTGTTGAGAACCAAGTGATAACTGCTCATCTTCAGAGTATGCTATCAAAGTGTCTCCAAGAAACTTGGCAGTGGACTCATATTAATCAATTGTATAGTGTAATTCCTGACCTCAAAACGCAGCAAGAAAAGATCAGGTTGAGGTATTGAAGCACTGAAGTACTGAAATTGAAGGTATCCTGCTACTGTGGAAAGGGGATAGAGATTTGTGATGTTATGGCTATGCATCCCAAGCACACTAAAATGCTGTAATATTGGAACATTCTACAAAACTTCATAATAGTCATGTTATTACACAAAAGTTTGTTGTCTAAATTTTCAAGATTAGGTCTTGAGAAAGCAAGGAAAGACAGTAACAAAAGAGGCTAAGACATCAAGAAAGCAGGAATGTACTGCTGTTTTTTACTACTTTTACTGGTTTTGATGAGCAGACTTTTATCTTTTCCTCCTGTCAGAGGAGTTTGATGATGTGTTAGTATACTATATTTTTAATAGTACAGCTCCGGCTGAGCCAGGAAATCCAGTTTTTACAGAAGATTTTTTGGAGTAATTTTCAGTGGGTGTCTTGGTCAAGATTCTTACAAATCACTCCAACATTGTGATCTGGGTTGGAGGAAAAGCTAAAATAGCACCCGTGTTGTCTTTCTGAAAAAAAAAACAAAACAACCAAAACCAAGAACCACTTCATATACACATATGTTAAAGAAGCTGAACTTAAAGTAATATTTGCAGCAAGTAGGTTTGTAGAAAAAAAAAATCCATGGATTGCTATATATGCTATAAACTACTTGTCAGGTAATTGTAGAAAACACACAAACCAACTACCCCCTCACCTCAATCCGCCAACAAATAATTCTGCAAAGATTATTTTTTAAAAATTCAGAAAATGTTTTTGTTCAGGAAAAATGTTTTTCAGTATAAATATATAAATACTTCTGTCTGTGACACGTAGCATCAAGAAAGAGGGACATTTAAATGGGAGGGCTGTAGTTAGCTACCTTACAAGACATAGTACAAGAATTTATTCAGGTCAGAAAAAGTATCCTTAAAAGTGGAAATGAAGCCAAAGTGATATTAATAAAACTGAACATAGAGATTGGCCGTGAGGACAAAATATGTGGAGGTACCTAGAAAAGCTAAACAGGAATTGTTAAAGTATCTCAGAAATTGAAAGCCTGCAAGAGTCATTAGGTCTGCTAGACCACCAGAGAATAGTCATTCCAAAATGATCAGGAGATGGCAAAGAAAATAAATTCTTTTACTCTAGTATTCTCAAAAGACAAAGAAGAAATATATGCACTAACAGAATTCTTTACAGATAATTTCAGAGACATACTGTTAGCGAGCCAAAAAGAGGTGAATAATTCAGAAAGAAAGTCTGCAAGGTAAATGAAAAGGACTTTACAGTGTTTTTCAGAGAGAAACCCCCAAACTGAGTCACTAATAAAATGCACCATTTAAATGACATTTTAAATAAGTTCTTAATTAACATTGTGATTTCTTTGTAAATAAATTCAGAAAGGATTTTTCTGGAAACTGTGAATGGGCGACTCACCACTTACATGATATATTGAAAACTCAGCTTAGGTAGGAAAAAATGCAAGAAATTAGGGACAGTAGAAATGTTTGTGTTTGAAGGGACATTGAATACACAGATTGAAAAACAAAATAGAAAAAGTAAAGTAAAGTGAATGATACTGTGAAGATCCATTATTTTGCTTTTTTTACCCACTGGCTTGAAATGAACATCCAGGACCCTGGTGAATGTTTATGAGAAACCCTCCTTGACTTTCTGAGCTTTAGGTCAGGCTTAGGTTCACTCACCTAACTTCCAGTGTTTAGCAGCAGTGCCCAGGTGAAAAGTCTGCATTCCAAACACTAAACTTCATTTTAAAATCCTTCTACAATCAGGGAGGAATTAACAATTCACCTATGTAAAGTCAGAGTTGTGCCCTTAAGTTATCTGTGTCTCCCTCCACAGAGAATAAACTTAGAGCAATACCTGAAATTAGGCAAGGTATATCCAGCATGTTGAATAAGAATTAACAATGAGGTTTAATTTTCTTTTCTACATAACCTTGATGGAAATGTATTAGTCTTCAAGTCAGACAATGGTAGTGCTCTTCATGCTTTATGCTGATGGGGGAAACAGCATTTTCTATGAACCATAATGGCAGCCAAAAGAAAAGTAATGATCAGTTGGAAAAGTTAGACTATTCTCAATATAGTTTCATGCTTCAATGCCTTTCTAGAGATGGCCAAGTAAGAAAAGTATCCCTTTCTGCATAATAAATGATTAACTGTACATCTCAAATCACATCTGGAAAGCATTTCTGAGTTTCATTCTGAATAGCTGAGATTCTCTGTTAATGGTTTTGTCAGCATATGCTTCTTTTGCTCCTTGCAAAATATTTGATAAAATATTAATGTAGAAATAAAACAACAAAAATACAAACCACAAATTTTCCTATTTTCTGATAAATCAGTATGGCTCAGCATAAGTTTACCAACAATTCTTTTCCACATTTGCCCTATTATCAGAGTAAAACATTCTTCTTTTCATGATTTGCTCTGAGACTAGGGAGGGAGACTAGAAAGCAGACAATCCCAGGCAGAAATGAGAGAGAGGGAGAGCTTGCACAGCAGCCGGAGTGGAAAGGACACCCCACCCCTCCAAACTTCTGGGGAGAACATTCCTTTTCCAGCAGCTGGAAGTAGACTGCAGTTTAAAAAATAATTAAGAAAAAAATAGAATAAACTAGATTAGGAAATAATGAAGTGCTGGGCAGATTAGCTGGTGATAGTGAATGTTTTCTGCCTTCAGAAGCTACGAAGTAAAACCAAGTAGGGTAGATGAGAGCTGCCTGCCTCCGTCAGCCAGAGGGGTGAGGCTGAGTGTGGCAAGTGGGGAGTACAGGCTTCTGGGTGGAGTGGGTGGATAAAGTGGGTGTGATTTGTGACACTCTTTGGGAAGGAGTCACAACAGCACACTCTGTCCAGCCAGCTTTGCAGTCGGCCTCCCCTGGCACAGTGATATATTTCAGTGAGAAGCATTAGACTGCCATAAAAATTCAAATGATGCACCACAAAACAAAATGATACAATTTGATAATAACTGCCAGTTAGCACTTTCTGGTCAATATGATGATCATCACTTAATTATAGGCTTGTTTGTGGGAAGTTCAGCTTTCTAAGAGCTCTAGTTCTGAATATAACACAGTGATTAGAAACAGTTATTAACGGGTTGGTGCCTTTATTCACCCCGAGTCCCTAAAGGAGAAATTAGAAATCCTGTTTGAAGATGAAATATGACCACTAGAGGATGCAGTCAAGATCCTGAATGAGTGTGGCATCCTATTCCTCAGTCATCCTCTGCAAGGCCAGCCAGACTATAGAACAAATACTTTCTGGAATATTTGGGTGAATAAATGACAATGTAGGAGTCAGAAAGAGTTTATCGGCAAAGTAGTATAACTAGGATAGCCCAGAAGGCAGTCCACAAGGTCTGCTTTCACTTAACTTTTACTTCTTTTGCGTAGTCTGTGGGTTTTTCATTGTTTTCCATTGTTTCTCCTTTCCCTTCATTATCTGTTGTCTGTCCATCCCTCCAATCTAAACCCTACTATTATCCTTTAGTAGTGGTTACCTTCTTATCTGGATGGTTAATAAGCTATTCACTCTACTGGTTCAACCTAGGATACACCTGTGCTGAACACTTATGGGTACCTTAGATTCAGCTACTTATTGAACATATTCAGTAAAAAAAAACACAATTAATTTTTAAAATCTCTCTCTCATTTCATATTTATTTGCTTACTACTTCAGTCGATTGATTTATTTGTTCCCCATCCATCCGGCCCTCAGCCACAAACACTTGCTTAATCTTGTTTTCTCTCTCATAACCACAATTACTCACCCACAACCAGTAGATCATCCTTATTTAGGAAATTACTTGCAATTTGTAGAGGGCAAAAGGGATACCAACAACAACAACAACAAAATAATACAGGACCAAAACAGGAACTACTGACTGTTAATTTATATATCAATGTTGTAAAAAACCCCAAACGAACCAAAATCAACCCCTGAAAATAATATGCTTTTTTTAAACAGACTAGAGCACAGACTCCCAGTGCTGCTCATCAGTAGGGAAACTTCTCTGATAAAACACAGGGAAAGGCAATTGCCCCTGTGATTATCACAATGCATTTAAATTAAAGGTGAGAGGATTGTTTCTACTTACCCTGGTCTTGTTTTACTAATAATTATTTCATTTTTAAAAGTTTATACTTTTCTGCATACCCTTCCTTGTTTGTGGTGTATGTATCTGTTTCTTAAATCCAACTTCCATAAGTCACCTCCTAACGTACGTATGAATATTTATCTAATTTTTTTGCTGGTACCTGCTAATCAGCTTTGGCCAAGGCCTGGATTTTGCAATTGAAATCTTCACACATCTTGACTTCATTGGACTGAGGAAAATCACAAGGGTCTTACTTCATAAAATCAGTACAGAATTAGACCTGTGTGTAGATTAAAATACTAAAGTATGTGACATAAAATATGGAATATACAATATAAACTGATTATTGTTACCTCTGACACAAGAATTTTTCATTTTTCCTTATTTCACAGTTTTAGTGCAGAATGCTGCTAACCTAATTTTTATGTTTAATTCTAAGTCAATTGTAAGCAAAAGGTTGATAATGGCTAAATGCAAGACATCCAACATCAAAAGAAATTTTCAACATTTGGACAAAATAAAAACAGGTGTGAATAAAATATCATATTGCAATGGTAAGTGTTATTAAAGCCATTAAAGTGCATTTGAATCGGGTGCTCTATTCATTTTCAAAGCTGACATTTGTAAATGTATATAGGCAGGACTCTTGTAAATTTAAAACAGAATGTTGGAACTTGATTCTGGAATCTGTAGCACAGTCGTACTGTGTTTTATCCATACATAATAATTCATATTTTTTGTCATTGAGTAGGGGCCATCCGATTTTTATTTCTGCATGGTATTCTTGTTGGTTGGCACATGTAGTAAGAACAAAAATGTTGCTAAAAAAAATATTTGTTGCGTTCTGGCATAGGAATGTAATGTCTTTGATAGTTACATTTCCTCAATATCTGTTCCGACAAATGGTCTTCAGGATTTTTTGTAATTTGCTAACTGCTTTTAAGTTAGAGCTGTTTTATTTCCATCTTGTCCCTTTGATATATGTCGTGACAGTGCGAGTCTCAGACAGCCTTTCCGTAATTTTGAAGGAAAATAGGAGAAGTTGTATTATCATTTCTGTCTATGAAATTTACTTCTGAAGTGAATGCCATACATATTTCTGAAATGAATGCCAAATGTATTTTCTAGAAGGGAGTGCCATTGAAAGCCAAGGCAGGCAATTTATACCATGCATAATAATGATATTAATTTTTATGGTGTGTATAAGTTACATTTTGATTAGTTTTTTGCATGATTAAAAATTTGCAAAGCCTTTATGGCCCCCAGGAGCCTACCTGTAATAAACAGCTCTCACCTTCCAAACCATAAAACAGGTCTGCAGTACTTGAACATTACAGCTAATTGCCTTGCTACATCAAAGGGAGCACCACAAGACTGAGAAAAATCACAGAAGGGGGGGGTGGGGAGCGAGGGGCAGTTTCACCTCTAAAGGTTATGTGTTTGTGGCTCGGTGCAGCCCTGTAAAGTTATGGCCTCAGAACTGCTGTTTGCGATTAAGTTGATGGGGAAAGTCTATCCCACAATCTCTCCCTGCTGCTGACACAGAGTCTTTGTTCACATTCAGATTTCTCAAACTGTTGCCAGGGTCAGGCTGAGGTCAGACACCACGATGATGTATAGGAGAACATGTCTGGGAATTTCTCTCACACTTAAAACACATACCAGAAAAACAGGAGAGCACCCTGCAAAAATTGTCTGATGAGACCCAGATGATACTGTAGCTTTTCTTTTAGTACCTTCATAATTTTCTTTCTCTTTGCCTGACATGCACACAATGTTTTATTAATGTGTGCCACGATAGCCCTTACAATTTTATGTCCCCTCAAGATAAGGACACTCAGTAGCACTTTGACACTTCATTTTCCAGCCCAGGGGGATTGGGCCAGTAAATCTAGTAAAAGAAGCAATGCGTCCATTCCCAAGGATGAGTCGAAAAGGGATTGCCATCGGCTCCATGAGGCCACGGGGCCTGACCCTGGGTAGGAGCCTGGTGCGTGCGCGCCCAGCGCTGGCACAGCCCTTGCCAGGCGGGATCAGAGGCGCGCAGCATCCCGAGGCGTGCAGCATCCCGAGGCGTGCTCCCGCCACCCAGCCGCACTCCGGCTGCGCGGGGATCCCTGCCATGTGTGATTAGCTATCGGCGTGGGACGAGAGCGCTCACGCAGCATGAGTGGGCTTCCCATTCGCATGGAAATTTTTTTCTTTTTAATATGCAATTATTTTTAAAAGAAGGGACCATCTTTCTCCCTGCATTGTTCCAGAAAGTGGACACACATGCTTAGTCCTAACCTATTGTATTTCCATGTCAATGCAAAACAGCAAAACACATTGATCTGTGGTCAGGATTTTTTTCTTTTTTCTTTTTTTTTTGGCTGGGGGAGCAGGTTGGTTTCCAAAATTGCAGCTGTGTTTTTCTCTTCCGATTTATAAAAGGTTTTGCAGAGAGTTGAGTATCGGATAGGTTTGCCACATCGATCTGAGGGGCTGTTTGCCTAGGCATAGGGTTTCAGTGTATGGCTGGCAGTAAGGCAATAGGCAGCAATTTTTTTGTGCTCAGCTGCTACATATGACAGAGGATATTTCATTCGGCTGTCAGAATGTTATTAATAAAACATGGGGTGCGAAGAGGGCCACTATTTCCCCTTTCAATCACTATAGCATTTACAATGAAAATTTTATGCAGTGTGTAATTTTCAGTTAATGCTTGACACTTAAAATGTCGGTAGCTGCATTTTGTATGGTTCCTGAAGGGTTAATTGTATCATGTTCCCTGCATAAAAGCTCTGCTTATCAAAAGTGAATAGAAGAGTGTATGCAAATGTGTGTCTGTGACCTTTTGCCTTTCCAGGGTTAATTTATATGGTCATTAAAGATTTTATGAAATCGAGCGGCCTGGTGCTTTGAATCCCATTTTACGTTCACCTCCTAATTTATATAATTCCTACCTGAACGGGGAAATATGATTTTTATTTTTGTGTGTGTGTGTGTGTGTGTGCTGCAATGAAAACAGCATGCTGTGCTGTAGGGAGTTGCAAGTCTGGTTATCTGGCATTACTCAGATTGCTAAAAATTCATTAAAATGTGACATCAGCACAGTGAGAGACAAATGATCACAGGATGAAAAGGAACAGTGGGCCTTTCACGGATTAGTGCTACACAGCCCCAGCATAGAAGCTAACTGCATAAACAGATTAATCCACCAGTAGCAGCATAGCTAAGATTTACCGAATAATTAAATGGGCTTGAGTTACTGTGAAGATTTCCATGTAATCTAGCTGGTGTGAACACGTAAGTGAGGTGTGGGTAATGCTGCTTCCTCAGAAGCCGTACACCAAGTTGCATCATTTATCCTGAATGGCTCCCCCTGGAGACAAAATTTGAGACTTCTCCCGCAAAGCCAGAGGTTTATATTTAATACTGTACCTAATACCTAATACTTACTTACTGCAATTAGCGGGATACTGCTGCACTAATAGGATTTATATTTGAGATCTCTCTTTTTTTTTTTTTTTTTTTTTTGGCTCCAAGATGCATTTTTACATGTGCTTGCTTTTGTTCCAGCCTGTGGGGGGTGTATGGTGTGTGTATGCGTGTGTGTGCATGCATGTGCATGTATTTTAACACAAATCATTTCTAGCCAAAGAATACGAAATGACAGGCTTTAAATCTGTCACACTGGGGGAAAGCAGGTACTCTAGTAAAGACACAGTCAGATTTTGTAATATTGCAAATTTTTTAGAATTAATATCCAACCTCTTTAAAGCAGTGTTCTTTCCCTTTTCTTCCCCCCGACCCTTCTTCCCCCCTATTTTGCCACCTTCTGTTAGTGCTGTTCTTATTACAGGACATATTTTTTAACTGCTCTTAACTGGTCACTGAGTTCCTTTCCTGAGATCTTTTCTGTGTTTGTCCACAGAAGAACAAGGTGAAGACACAGAAGGGTCTGCTAAAAGTACATCAGTGGCTGTGGCTGATGATAAAGACTCAAGTGAAAGAGACAATAGTGAAGGCAAAAAATCTAGTAAAGACTCTGGTAAGAAGCTAGAATTTTGTTTCCCCCCTTTTTAACTTATGAAATGCTCTTTCATTTTAAACTGTCTGGACATTCCCACTACTATTCATTGCATGTGCATTTTGCATGTGATTTCTATCAGTAGCCTCCCATTGACCTATTTTTAATCATAACCATCTGACAGGATAGATGCGGATAAGTTGAAGAATATTACAGGACGACCAGTGAGATTATTTTTTAATCAAATCAGTTTGTGTGCTTGTAATTTTTTAAGCGCCTTTCATTAATCTTTGCTGTACTTGTGATTCCTCTGATGGCATATTAATTTTTCATAAGCATAGGATTAGGTACCACTTGAATTTTTTCTTCAATCAGGTTGTGCCCCCCTTTTAACCCAAAGAATGTGGGGTTTTTTTGTTATTATTTTTTGCTCTTGCTCACAGATTAGTTACTCCCAAGAATTTGGCCTCTTCCTGGGCATTTATTTGAGGCATTTACAAAAAAATACACAAAATCCAGTGAAAAAGTTTACAGATGATTCAGCCTAAGAGGGAGGAAATATCATTGAAAACGGATTATGGGATGGGTAATTTTGATCTCCTGGAATAGACAAAGCCCAGTAATGAAAGCTACTGTCTTTGAAAACAAAACCTCTATGTCATGACATTTACTTGTGCACAAACAAACCTAGGGCCAGCATCTGGTGTAGATACCCAGGGCTTTTTCTGTGTTTGATTTGGCAAATATGTGACTTCACCCATGCTTTTTATGTATGAGATGGAAATCTATGGTCACAATGAATATTACATTGGCTACTTTTGCCGCACGCTATACCTAGTTACATTATGTTGGATTCACTGAAGCAGAAGAAGTGCTGAAACAGGTTGAAGCCTATTAGTTTCAGGTAGTCATATATCTTTTCCTTGTATGCTGATGACAGCAGCATACAAAGGAGGTTGTGTTATCCATAAAGACATATAGTTGTAGAAAAAATATCATTTTACATCTGAGTTCCTTTACACCCAAATTCACCCGCACTACAATTTGCTCTTTCCATATTAAACATTTTTGAATTTATTTCCAAAAAAATATTATAAATGGCCCTTTCTATGCCAAGTCAGTTCAGAAGACTGACTTAAAGATTAAAGCTTCCTTTAAGTTTGCTTGTTGACGGGCTGAGGTCAGTACCCATCACAGTTTACAACCTCGGCTGCTCTTCAGTCACTTTGTTTTTTGAGATCAAGAGACTGAGGGAAGGCCAATAATGACAAGGATGATGTTGAGCAAGAAGTTGTGTTGTGGTTTAAAATATATATTCCCCTTGGCTGGCTCTCTGACTTGGTCAGAACCGTCTGCAGTGCAGCAAAGCCATGCTCCCAGGCTGTCACAAGTCCTTCTCTGCAGTCTCCTCAGGGGCTGGCCTGGACACTCCCCAGGAGACGGGTGACAGCCACTTGCAGCCTGCATTTCCTACCATACGCCTCGTCTAGGGGACAATATGAACCACTTCAGGGAATTTAGCAGCCCTCTCTTTTTCTTAGGCTGGTCCATTTATAGTTGTTTAGGAAAGAATATGGTATTAAAGCTCCAGCCAAAAAAAAAAAACAAAAAAAAGAAGAAAATGGAATCTAGAAAAAAAATACTGAAGGGGAATTCTCAAAATTCCATCAGGATTAGCCACTCATAAGGGCCAAGTTTAATTAGGACAAACCTATATCCAGATGCCTACTGGGTGCACTACAAAAAACCAGCATAATTGTTCTGCATTCCCGTGCCAGCAATTACACAAATAACTTTGCAGTAAGATTCATATAGAAACAAGGACTGAAATACATGATTGCCTTTGTGCTTTGCAGAAAATAGTTTGTACTGTAAAACCCTGAATCTTTTGGAAAATTTTATTTTCCTAATCTAAATTAATTCTACATATGTAACATTCCGACCATCATCTTAATTTTCACTGAGCTGACAAGTATTTCTAATGACTGCATAACTGCTTCTGTATAATTGAATGTTAATTTGGGCTTTCTCATGAATTGAGTGTTGCAAGTCTTGCCAAAGAAATCTCAGGAAAACCAATAAATTAATCACAATACTAACAAGTTAGACAGGAAAGTGGTGTGACCCTTCTTTAGCATAGAATCTATTAGACAAGAAAGGATTAACATGTATTTAGTAACAGTGTGTTTGTGTAAGCTGTTGTGCTGCATTGCTTACCTTATCTCAAGAAGAAGAGCTTTCAAAATGCGACTTGGCAATATGCAAGTTATATTTGTTGAATATTCATTCAGAATAGAAAAGCCTACTAATGCCTCATTTATATTGTCATTTAAATCTAGTGCCACTTTAGATTAATTATAATCCAAATTACAGCTCTATGCAGTGCAAGAATTAATATGGAATTTATCCAGATTAATACATTTGCATTGAAAATGTAATATGTCTCTGCCATGGCTAAGGGGAGCACTTTTTAATAAGGTAGTAAACATGAGGAAGGATGGAAATTAACCTTCATTATTGCAATGAAAATTATCCTTTCATTCTACTCTAATTAGAAAGAATACTCTACCAGTAATTATAATTTTAGAATTATTTTGAGTCTGAATAACATCATCTGATGTGTCAGAAGTCTTAAATTATGCAATCTTTATCAAATACAAAGATTTATAAATAAGAAAATAGTGGTTTTATCATGGCTTTTCCAGGATTTTTTTTCTCACTAGTATATGTATTTTATTAACTTTCTCCTTCTTATTAGTCACACAAATATTTTTATTTTGGGGCTTCAACATATATTGCAAAGGTGATGACATCTGAATTGCAGTGAATTGTGTCATTTTTATATTAGCAATCCTACACAAGTTAAATAATTCTGATACTGACAGGCAATCATTGCCTAGTCTATTTCATGGCACTTATTTATAATTAAACCTACTTTTTGAGCTAAATGTATTGAAGTTGCATTATTAATCTAAAATAAGATGTGTATTTTATATTATAAAAAGAATTTCTGATGTATTTCACAATTTCAAAACAACACCCCCCTACAAATAATGTGTCTCAAGAATAAAAAGTTAATATTTAACACATGGATAACAACGGGATTTAGTTTTTTCCTACAACTGCCTGGTAAGAATGGCGTGGCAGTGGAACATGTAACTATGAAAAGAGTGTGCACAGTTTGCTCAAAAACAGGGTATTTTCCCTTCTCTTTCCCTCCTCCTTTGATACCCTTTCTAGAAGACCATAGGTGTTTACAGCTTTTCTACCAAAGCTCCCTAAAAATGTGAATTGAACATGGAAAGCAGAGCGTTGATACAGCGAGACAAGGAACTGAGTGGTAGTAGCTCGACCATTGGATAAAAAGTTGAACTCTGCTTTTGTCATGTTCACTGTGGCTTGGGGACTCTGGTCTTCTCCATGTGCAGGGGCAAGTGACTCCCCTATGCCAGAGGGCAAAATAAAGCACCCTGTTTCTTTCCTTTAAAGCTCACCATAAGTCCCAGAATCAGTTACATTACTATTGGCCAGATGCAACTTCAGTCATATAAGAAGTAACAGTGCTTGAGGTTGAATGAATCCAGAGCCAAACGACAACAAAAACAACAAAGCCTCTGTAAACTTTGACAGTTTATATAAATATCATAGTAAACATTGTAAAAAACTGTGCTTTGTTATGCATTTATTGACCCCAGCACAGTGTTTTATAACTCCACTCTTTTATTATATTAACCGCAAAAGAAATTTAACCAAAAAACCCCCCTTGTTTTTATAGAAACAAGAACTATGTGTTTCATGATTATTATAGGCCCTTTGAAGTAATTAAGTTATTCCATCCTGTGGTGGAAGATGATGTGTAATATTAACCTTGTGTGTGCCCAGGCACACACAGAGTGCACTTCAAGATAAATTTCACTAGCAGCGCCATAACACAGTTAGATGCATTTTCACAAGTAAATTTTGAAGGAGAACTTGGTTTGTAATTTCTGTAACAACCAGTTGAAAACAATCTAGTGTGATGAGGGGAAGAGAAGGCAGAATTTTTCCATTTTGTTTTTAAATTCAGCTTCCAGTATAACAATGTCTGTTTACATCAGCTGAGATTCTGGCCCATTTGTCTTTAAAAAGGATATCTTAAAAGTGACATATCGTAAAGAAAGAAACAGTAGAGATGTTTTTGACAGTTGGAAATAAAAACAGGGTAATAATTTGAATCTGTTTTCTAAAAAACCCAGAAACAACCTTTCTCTCTTAATACATAGTATGTCACTTTTTTATTTCCCATAATTCTCACAGTTAAGATACTTAAATAATATGTAAATAAAAATAGGCCAGGGAGTACTCTATTAATAGTCATAAAGCAAAGTGAGTAATAAAATGGTGCCCTATGTGATTTCATCACTTAGATTTTACCTTTAAGCATAGGTAGCCCTTGGGGTTGTTGACCCAACAGTGACTGAGCAGTCTAAAAGAGGCCTCCAAGATCTGCTCCTGAGAGTGCAAAAATTCAGGGTCTCCAAAAAGGGACTTGTTCAAATGATAAACATATGATGATGAATTGATGAATATATAAATAAGGAAATATGGCAGGAATAAGCTTTAATTTGGGCTATAACATGCAAAAATTACTGGCCTAAATTACATCAAAAGAAATAATTAACAACTTAGGAATGAAAGTCAATGTGTGGGGAAATCACCATTAAGGTGTAAGCCATAAAACTTGTTTTATGCTTGTTGTTGTTGTTGTTTTTTTTTAAGTGCCCTTCAGAAAATGTCCCTGTGTGATTCAGTTTTCAATTAGTCATTATTTTACCATGAGGATTTCGTGTTTACCTTGAAAACTGTTCTCTCATTTTGCTTCTCTTTAATGTTGTCTTTGTAAGATCAAATATTGCACAAAGCCTATATGAAAATAATGATAATAAAAAGTTCTTGAGTTTGTGTTTTCTTTGTTCTTATTTACTTTGTTGCCAAAATGTCCACGACCTTATTTTTAAATTAATCCTAGGTTATTGTGCAATGAGGTGCAATTTGTTCATTTATATGACCCTTATGTGGATTGAAAAAAATCAAGATAAATCTTCATGCACAGCATACAATCAGATTACCCCTGGACTATATATTTACGTTGGGTCTGATAGCAATCAATGGTTTAGCTTCATTGCATTTCAAGATGTATTTGCACCCAGTGTCCAGTGATAGTGTCCTCACCCTGGAAATAATTTAGTTGCAAATTGACTGGAAGATGGTGAAAATTGAAAGTTAAAATTAGAAATACTCATAATAAACAGCAGAAAAAAGGTCAGATGATGCCGCACTATGATGAGATTGGAATGGTTGGTAAATGAGGTTTTGTGTTTGTCATGAGATGTATGTGACATGCCTACCCAATGCTCTTGTAATATCCAGCCTAGCAGAAGAGATTATCTGGCAAATTGACGCTGGAAAGAATTTTCTGATGGACTGGGAAATTAGAATTGCACTCTTCTCTTTGATGTGTGCAAGACTGGGCCGCATTACACAGCTAGCTCAGGCATAATATTAAATATAGTATTTAGTACTTAATAGTACAACTATCTGTAGTAAACAATTATATTCTGGTTTTGATCACAAATGCCAGACTATAAAAATTCACAGTGTAAACATCTAAAGCAATCCCAAATGACTGATCTTTGTATATAATTAATATTAAGTTAGATCTGAAATCCTATTCTCCACAGTATTTCTTTTAAAGCCTCACTATATTTAGCTTCAGAATAGTAACCAGGCAGGAGTTATCAAAACAGCACAATAATCATATTGCTCAGACAGTTTAGAAAAGAGAGAGGGTAATTAAACAGCAGCAAATTAATTATTTGGAAAACAGGCTTTTTAAGCAAAAGCTGGTTTGTTTTAATGTAATAGACAAATTCATACTGAGCTGCTAAAGAAAGAACATTATTGATTAATCTTTACAGGCAACCTAGGGTTATCTAAACAGTAGAGAAGAGTCCATTTTTAAATGTATTTATAGAGTATCAAGAATAAAAGTGTATTTTCATCTTTGTGCTTACCAGACTTGTTTTATTCATCTTTATTTTTTCTCAGTGTTTAAAAACAAGCAAGCAAACAAAAAAAAGACCCTCAAAGACAATACAGACCTTTGAAGTCAGAGTCTCTTTGTAAACCAGGATATTTTTAAGTTTAAAACATGTTCTCAAAAATTATGTTTTCAAAACAGGAATAGTCACACCAGAGAAGGAACCAAAAGCGAACACTGTGGTAGGGGCACAACAGCTTCTTCTGGCAAAAGAAGAGGATGGTGCAGCTAAAAAATCAAAGCCTCCAGAGGACAATAAATTTTGTCATGAGCAGGTAAAAGGAAATGTAACAATTTAATTGCATTCTAGAACTCTTTTTCAAATAACTCAAGAATGAAACAGAGATGATATGCTGTTAAAATAGCTATATCAGCAAGTTATAAAAAGCACATTGACTAATAGCCTGCATCTTAACTTGATTTTTTTTCAGTTCTATCAATGTCCTTATTGTAACTACAATGGTAGGGACCCAAATCGTATCCAGATGCATGTCCTGTCACAGCACTCAATGCAACCTGTTATCTGCTGCCCCCTCTGCCAAGATGTCCTCAGCAACAAAATGCATCTCCAGCTTCATTTGACCCATCTGCACAGTGTGTCCCCTGACTGTGTGGAGAAACTGCTCATGACAGTAAGTGCTCCAAATACTGATGCACATGCTACACAAACATACTTGGGCCTTGTGGGCAGTGTATTTGTTGTGACAGTGTGTTCAGGAAGCCTGGGGAGAGGAATGGGTCAGGACTCTTAGGTTCTCTTGTCAGCCCATTCAGTGACTGCTGTCCCTTGGGAAAATGGCTGAAGGTGGATTTCACAGATGCAAAAAGTCTTTGATTCCTCACTGACATTAACCTTGGAAAAGTTAAGCCAGTCCATATCTCTAAGTGCTTACCTGAAAATTTGGTCTAATAATATCCAGGTCTCAGAGGTATTGTGACTTTCGTTTGTAAAGTAATAAGAACTCCCTGAAAAACATAGTTCCCAAATGTAGAAGGATTCCTGTGTATACCTCTACTAAACATTACATTACATGAAATTCACTGTAAAACAGCAGTTCAAACATCCATTCAAAACAATGTCAGTAGAAACACAATCAGGTCTTGTACTTATATGTTATTACAGCATAAATTCAGTTAGAAAACAGACCTCCTAAGACAAACTGGTTCTGGTTGTCTTGTCTTAGATGGAAATGTACTTGGAAATCTCAGTGATCCAACTCCTTAAGTATTTACTTCTGTATCCATAAATGGCTCCTTCATTTATATAGGTGTGGTTGTAAATCCACCACCTCATACCCAACTAAATAAATTTCTAATAAAAATATTAGAAATAATTGAGACCTCTTGACTGAAGGTCTACAGTTCCTTGTGCTTAGAGTTGAGGAGCAAATACACACTTGGGGAACTTCTTTTCTTTTCCTTGGTTTTCTACTAATTATAGCTCTGACAGACCATGTAATTTTGACCCACTGGAAGGAAAATGCAGTAGATATTTAACTTTCAGAGACCCTTTTAGGAAAATGGGAAAATATGGAAAATCTGCCCCTCCATATTGAGCAGCACTAGCTTTCTTCTCAAGTTCTTTCTGGTTCCCTCTATGCTGATAATGAAGCAATTTTGAAATCTTTCTTCATCAGGTGCTGGGGAGTTGTCCAAGTGTTTCTGAGAGAGGAAAAACCCCAATGTTTCCCAGGGAAAAGATTGTAAAATATAACCTTCATAACTGAAATTGTCAGTATTGCTAACACTAATATGCTTTGTCCATAACTGAAATGTCTAATGAAAAAGTAAATACTATTTATAGCAATTTTTTTTTCCTCTGGGACATTTACAGTTCTCTACATATTTTTTTAAAAGACCTTCCCTATCAAGTAAACTCAAAATCATTAGTCCTATAAGAGGGTGCTATTACTGCCATGTTTGAATCACAAATGTACTCTGTACACACCCAGGTGGCTTTTTTTTTAATGTCTAGAATATTTTTTTCCAAGAGGCAATTTGTGTATATGTATATATATATGTCATTCTTATGCATCCAATGTTAGAGGAACAAAAAAATATTTCTACTCATATCTCATAAGGAATGTAGCTTTGATTATTTATTTTCAACTCAAAAATCTCTTCTGTGGTTAATCTTTTTACCTCTGTATGAAGGAAGTCCTATCTTTCTGTTAGAGATGAGGAGCTGCAGCACAGTCTGTACTGATTTACCCAATATTCTTTAGACAGAATTCGGCAGTGCAGGAGCTTGAACTTAGACTTGCTAAGTCTTAATAGGACAGTCCTATATTTCTGGTGTTAATTTTTTTTTAAGATCGAAGTAAAATAAAAACATGAAATGTTGAGCAGGCTGATATTTGTATCAATTTAGCAAAACTGAATACTACCAGATTAAAACTACGTCCTTCAAAGATTTCTGTCTATAATTTGAAAGCAGAGCTCAACAGATAAAGCAATCTGAAGATGATACATAAGAAATTGAAGTCAAGAAAGAGAAAAAAAAATTAATTTTAAATAGAAATAAGTTGTTACTTCCCTGTTGAAATAAACATAATTTTCTTTCAAAGATCATGGAATGTCTACCATTTGTATAAAAAAGGTACAGGTGAAGAAAAGAGAGAACACCTTCAGTGAAAGACTGGTCACCATATCTCAACATGATCTCTGTCTTTGGAGGAGAATATCCTAGGAGAATTCTCCTGATAAATCCAATGATCCTGGCAAAGTCAGCAAAACCTTCTTTGTGGTGATACTGAGACCAATGAAATATTGAGTGCATGTAGTTCTATAGCATCCCCTTATTGTGGATTATTTTGAGTTGATTCTCCACTAAGGGACACATGATGCTCTGGATTATGATCTGTCAGAAACCATAATCAAGGACTGAATCAAGATCTTGATTCTGACAGTCATCCAGATATGGAGGATCTTTTGAATTATAATTTCATACTGTTGTATTCTACTAAATAGTGGGACTTTTTCTGTAATAATACCATATTCTTGGTTTTCAAAGGTTCCTGTACCAGATGTCATGATGCCCAATAGTATGCTATTGCCAGCAGCTGCTTCAGAGAAATCTGAACGTGACACACCTGCAACCATTACAGCTGAGGCATCTGGGAAATATCCAGGTATGCAAGAAAAAGCCCAGACATGTAAAAGATAAGTATGGGCAATTTAGAAATAAAACTACTTGTTACTTGGTAAAGGAAACCTTTTTCTGGCTTGCTTATAGCCACAGAGATTAAAAAACAAAAAGTAGCAAGGGGTCTGAATTTGGCTGAGCTGGTAGAAAGCACATGTATGCCAGACTCCTTGCTTTTGGTGGAGGTAAAATCAAACAGCAGTGCCTAGCCACTTTGAGGGCAAGATCCTCCTTGTTTAACCTGCTGCTAAGACCTAATCCCAAAAGACAGTGGTGCTTTCACCATCAATGGGGAATATTAGGTAAGTGATTTTGTCTTCATTTTTTGCTAGTTGTCACAGCATTCTCCTCCCTCTCTTCTCTGACCATTCTCATCCTCTTTCTAGTCATCTGTCCTACCTGTTGTCCCCATTTTTCTACTCTTTCCCTCTTTCCTATTCTTTATTTCCTTTTCTTGTTTGATGCTCCCATTGTACCAATCAACTCCTACCTTCTGGCAAAGAAAAGCCCTATGCCACTTCTTGGCCAGATGCTGCTGCCAATCTGATCATTGTGTACGAGTTTTATTCCTTTTTTTAAATTCCTGTTTATCCTGCCCACTCTGTTTTCTGGGACAAAGACAGGTTGTTATATTTTGCTAAGCTGACACATGGCATACTAGGTGCCTTTCTTGATTTCTGATGAAAAAAATAAATTAAAATGAATACTGTGTGCTTTTTCTTCTACTTGTGTAAAAGGCACTTCACTTTCTCTAACTAGGTGAAAGTCCTGTGGATGAGAAAAGTACCCCTGGGGTCGATGAATCAAAAACTGGAATGGAAATAAAGACTGAGGAACAGAAGCCACCTAAGGAATCTGCTGAAACACCCGATTGGAATAAGAGCAGCAGTAAAGATATTAAGACCACTGAGTCTATGACAGACCAGCTAAGTGAGCAGCAGAAGAAGCAACAGCTGTCTGTTTCTGACCGCCATGTCTATAAGTACCGCTGTAACCATTGTAGCTTGGCTTTTAAGACTATGCAGAAGCTTCAGATACATTCCCAGTACCATGCTATTCGGGCGGCTACCATGTGTAGCCTTTGCCAACGTAGCTTCCGTACATTCCAGGCTTTAAAAAAACACTTGGAAGCAGGCCACCCTGAACTCAATGAAGCTGAACTTCAGCAGCTGTGTGCATCTTTACCTGTCAATGGTGAACTGTGGGGAGAAAGTGAAAGTATGGCACAAGACGATCATGCACTAGAACAGGAAATAGAAAGAGATTATGAGATGGACCAGGAAGGTAAAGCAAGTCCTGTAGGAAGTGATAGTAGCTCTATTCCAGATGATATGGGCTCAGAACCAAAGCGGACCTTACCTTTTAGAAAAGGGCCAAATTTTACTATGGAAAAATTTCTAGATCCATCTCGCCCATACAAGTGTACAGTGTGTAAAGAGTCTTTCACCCAAAAGAACATTCTCTTGGTCCACTACAACTCAGTGTCCCATCTGCATAAACTCAAAAAAGTTTTGCAGGAAGCATCAAGTCCTGTCCCTCAAGAAACCAACAGCAGCACTGATAACAAACCCTACAAGTGCAGCATTTGTAATGTTGCATATAGCCAAAGTTCTACATTGGAAATCCATATGAGATCTGTGCTTCATCAGACAAAGGCAAGGGCTGCAAAGCTAGAACCAGGTGGTAATATAAGTAGCGGTAATAGTGTAGCAGGGAATGTGAATAGCCCCAGCCAAGGAATGCTAGAATCTGTGACCTTACCAGCAGTTAACAGCAAAGAAACACATTTAGATGCCAAAGAATTAAATAAAAAGCAAGCTTCTGAATTAATTTCTGCTCAGCCTACGCATCACCCACCCCAGTCACCAGCACAACTTCAAATGCAACTACAGCACGAACTGCAACAACAGGCTGCGTTCTTTCAACCGCAGTTTCTAAATCCAGCTTTTTTGCCTCACTTTCCAATGACACCAGAAGCACTGCTCCAATTTCAACAGCCTCAGTTCCTTTTCCCATTCTATATACCTGGGACAGAATTTAGCTTAAGCCCAGATCTGGGTTTGCCTGGTTCTGCCACATTTGGTATGCCTGGGATGGCTGGTATGACAGGATCACTGCTTGAAGATTTGAAGCAGCAGATACAAACTCAGCACCATGTTGGCCAAACCCAGCTACAGATACTGCAGCAACAGGCACAACAGTACCAGTCCACCCAACCCCAACTTCAGTCCCAAAAGCAGCAGCAGCAAAGTAGTAAGCTGATGAAAGCAGAGCAAAATACCTTAGTAAGTACAGACTGCCAGCTGATAAAGGATATGCCATCATATAAGGAGTCAGAAGAAGTTTCTGAAAAACATGAGAAGCCAAAGCAAGAATTTACTAATGAGAATGAAGGACTAAAAGAAAACAAAGATATGAAGAAGCCAAAATCCTCAGAACCAGCCATCCCACCACCCAGAATAGCTTCTGGAGCAAGGGGGAATGCAGCCAAGGCTTTGCTGGAGAACTTTGGGTTTGAGTTAGTTATCCAATACAATGAGAACAGACAAAAAGTGCAGAAGAAAAGCAAGACTGGGGATGGTGAAAACACAGACAAACTGGAGTGTGGAACCTGCAGTAAGCTTTTTTCCAACATTCTTATTTTGAAGAGTCATCAAGAACATGTGCATGGACATTTTTTTCCATATGGAGCATTAGAAAAATTTGCCCGACAATACAGGGAGGCGTATGACAAACTTTATCCAATTTCTCCATCTTCTCCAGAAACACCACCGCCTCCGCCACCACCTCCGCCACCACCTCCTCCTCCTCCTCCTCCAACTCCTTCTCAGCCTTCTTCAGCTGGAGCTGGAAAAATTCAAAACACAGCTCCCACACCTTTGCAGGCCCCACCACCTACACCTCCACCACCGCCTCCTCCACCGCCACCTCCGCCTCCTCCACCACCACCACCATCAGCCCCACCTCAAGTCCAGCTTCCTGTTTCACTTGATCTCCCACTTTTCCCTCCAATTATGATGCAGCCAGTGCAACACCCAGCACTGCCTCCTCAGCTTGCCCTCCAGCTGCCACCAATGGATACTTTATCTGCCGATCTTACCCAGCTTTGCCAGCAGCAGCTGGGATTAGATCCCAATTTCCTGCGGCACTCTCAGTTCAAGCGTCCACGTACAAGAATCACAGATGACCAGTTAAAAATCTTGCGGGCTTATTTTGATATTAACAATTCTCCAAGTGAAGAGCAGATCCAAGAAATGGCTGAGAAATCTGGTCTTTCACAGAAGGTTATCAAGCACTGGTTTCGAAATACGCTGTTTAAAGAACGACAGAGAAATAAGGATTCGCCGTATAATTTTAGCAATCCTCCTATAACGGTGTTGGAAGATATCAGAATAGATCCTCAGCCTTCAGCTGTAGAACCCTACAAGTCTGATGCGTCTTTCAGCAAGAGGTCATCCAGGACTCGGTTTACTGACTACCAGCTTCGTGTCCTCCAAGACTTCTTTGATACAAATGCTTATCCAAAGGATGATGAAATCGAACAGCTTTCAACTGTACTTAACCTACCTACTCGAGTTATTGTCGTATGGTTCCAAAATGCGCGACAAAAAGCTCGCAAAAGTTACGAGAATCAAGCTGAAACTAAAGACAATGAGAAAAGGGAACTGACGAATGAGCGTTACATCCGAACCAGTAACATGCAGTATCAGTGCAAAAAGTGCAGTGTGGTTTTTCCCAGGATCTTTGATTTAATTACACACCAGAAAAAGCAGTGTTATAAAGATGAAGATGATGATGCTCAAGATGAAAGCCAAACTGAAGACTCTATGGATGCCTCTGATCAAACAGTGTATAAGAACTGTACAGTTTCTGGCCAAAATGACTCATCAAAAAGCTTGACAGTCACAGCAGCAAGCTCTGGCTCTGGTTCTAGTACTCCTTTGATTCCATCACCCAAACCAGAACCTGAGAAGGCTTCTCCTAAACCAGAGTCCACAGAAAAACCAAAACAAAATGAAACCACCTCTAAGCAAACAGATACAACTTCCCAAAGTGCTAAACCAGTACAGTCTACTCCAGTAACATCTTCTGACCCTCAGCCCTCAGCTTCTCAACCACCACAACAAAAGCAATCCCAGATTGTAGGGAGACCTCCTTCTTCATCACAAAACACACCTGTTCCTTCCAGTCCTTTGCCAATTTCAATGACTTCTCTACAGAACAGTCTACCTCCTCAGTTATTACAGTATCAGTGTGATCAATGTACAGTTGCCTTTCCAACTCTAGAACTTTGGCAAGAGCACCAGCACATGCATTTCCTAGCAGCTCAAAACCAATTTCTTCACTCACAGTTTTTAGAAAGACCAATGGATATGCCCTACATGATATTTGACCCAAATAATCCTTTGATGACTGGACAGTTACTTAACAGTTCTCTTGCTCAGATGCCACCACAAACTGGCTCATCACATACAGCACACCCTGCTACAGTTTCTGGTTCCCTGAAACGGAAACTAGATGATAAAGAAGACAATAACTGTAGTGAGAAGGAGGGAGGAAACAGTGGAGAAGATCAACATCGTGATAAGCGTTTAAGAACTACAATTACTCCAGAGCAGCTGGAAATACTCTACGAAAAGTACCTGCTAGATTCCAATCCCACCAGAAAGATGCTAGATCATATTGCACGTGAAGTGGGACTGAAAAAGAGAGTTGTACAAGTCTGGTTTCAGAACACAAGAGCCCGGGAAAGAAAGGGACAATTCCGTGCAGTTGGTCCAGCCCAGTCCCATAAAAGATGTCCTTTTTGTCGAGCTCTGTTTAAAGCAAAATCTGCTTTAGAAAGTCACATCCGCTCTCGACATTGGAACGAAGGAAAACAGGCCGGCTATAGTTTGCCTCCAAGTCCTTTGATATCAAATGAAGATGGAGGAGAAAGTCCACAAAAGTACATATTTTTTGATTACCCATCACTGTCATTAGCAAAAACTGAATTATCAAGCGAAAATGAATTAGCCTCCACTGTATCAACCCCTGTGAGCAAAACTGCAGAAATGTCACCGAAGAACCTTTTAAGTCCTTCTTCTTTTAAAGCAGAGTCTAGTGAGGATATAGAAAATTTGAATGCCCCTCCTGCTGACTCTGGATATGATCAAAACAAGACTGACTTTGATGAGACTTCATCAATTAATACAGCAATTAGCGATGCCACAACAGGGGATGAGGGGAACAATGAAATGGAAAGCACAACTGGCAGTTCAGGGGATGCAAAACCTGCATCACCCCCCAAAGAACCAAAACCGCTTGTGAATGACACACTACCAAAAGCAGCAACTACACCTACAAATGAGAATGCTGATGATAAATTTCTCTTTTCCCTAACAAGCCCTTCAATACACTTCAGTGAAAAAGATGGCGACCATGACCAAAGTTACTACATTACTGATGACCCTGATGATAATGCCGACCGCAGTGAAACTTCAAGCATAGCTGATCCAAGTTCACCTAACCCATTTGGAGCTAGCAACCCCTTTAAATCCAAAAACAGTGATCGGCCAGGCCACAAACGTTTCCGAACACAAATGAGTAACCTTCAGCTTAAAGTTCTCAAGGCTTGCTTTAGTGACTACCGAACTCCAACCATGCAGGAATGTGAAATGCTAGGGAATGAGATTGGTCTGCCCAAACGTGTGGTTCAGGTCTGGTTTCAGAATGCCCGGGCTAAGGAAAAGAAATTCAAAATTAACATAGGGAAGCCATTCATGATAAATCAGACTGGACCTGATGGGACGAAGCCAGAATGTTCTCTGTGTGGGGTGAAATATTCTGCACGTTTGTCCATAAGAGATCACATCTTTTCCAAACAACATATTACAAAAGTGAGAGAAACTGTGGGAAGTCAGCTAGACCGGGAGAAAGATTATTTAGCTCCTACAACGGTTAGACAGCTGATGGCACAGCAAGAACTGGATCGCATAAAGAAGGCTACTGATGTGCTAGGATTAACAGTACAGCAGCCAGGCATGATGGACAGCAGTTCTCTTCATGGTATCAGTTTGCCAGCAGCTTATCCAGGACTCCCTGGCCTTCCTCCTGTTCTTCTGCCTGGAATGAATGGTCCATCCTCCTTACCTGGATTTCCACAAAGTTCAAACAGTAAGTCTATAAGGGGATGATTTTCTCATTTTATTAATTTGATCATCTTGCACAGTCACCATCCCCTTCTAAGACAAAGCATAATATGCATTCATATCATGCTGGTTAGACTTGTGTGAATAGCTAATAAGTACTCCTATGGGGTATACTCAGTGCATTTTTCCAATGATGCTGTAGCCTGGATGATACATCTGACTTCTCTAAAAAAAAAAAAAAAAAGAGAGAGAGAAATATTTTTAGCCAATACTAGGTTTTTTCTAACAAAAGCAATAGAAATATATAATTGTTATACTTATTTGTTTGTTTTGAATTATACTTCTTTAGTCAAAACATGGGTAAGAATTTTGTATGTAATTTTTTGTATGCAAATATTTAATGTAATATCTCATTAAGCACAAAATAGATTCTCACATTGTCAGTTTATCAGGCAAGCGGTTCAACCCATAGACCACTCCAATCTGTTGTTTAATCCAGAATAAATGTTTAATATAAATGCTGCCCAGGACCCTCTATTACATTTCTGAATAACTGCCTGCTGAAATAAAAAAGAGTTTGTGGAAGGTGATTTGTAAAGGCAGTTTCAATTGTAATCCAAATTCCAGTTCATAAAGTCATTACCGACATGTACCTCTTCATTTGGGCTTGCACTTTTAACAGAACACCTAACTCGCTTTATTGACAGTTTTGACTCTCATGTGACTCCAGGTTTTGCTCACGTTGGAAAGCACTTCCTCTTGCAATAAGTTTCACTCATGTTAAGGAACCAAGTTTTCTGCAGCAGATTTTTTGATTCCTCAAAGAATGAGCCTAATGTGTTTCTTGAAGTAGGCTCCAGTTTTGCACTCTAGGTTCATTTGACTGCAGCCTTGCAGACTGAAGCTCTCACAGTCATCTTCTAATTTTGCATATTCATATCAAATATGTGCACAGAAGAGTTAGGAAGCTAGTTAAGACAGCTCACCTCATTTTATCCAGTAATCCCACCTGCTGTTGATCTTTAAACTTTGCTTTAGAAAGCAACACACTTTGGCAAGTAAAATAAAGTCCTAATCACCAGTGTTATTAGACATACTGAGACTGTAGCAATGTCTTCTCTACTACCCAGGTCTACTTTGATTGATGATGATCATGTTATTGTTTTCCTAAGTGGTGGTCAAAGCATCTTGTTTTTCTCTTCATTGGATCAGAGAGGCTTTCCTTCCACAATGGAGTCTCTGGCTGAGTGCCCTCTGGCTTTTGTCAAACAGTTATTGGCACAAGATTGCATATAAAGGAAATATAAAGTTGCTGTATTTCCTTCTTAATGGCATACAGTGTCCTGGTCCTAAAATGGCTGGTTGTTGTTCATTAAAATTATAGATATGGTTTCTCTGTATAACTTTGCTAAATAGCTTTGGCTAGGTTGACCTTCAGGTAAAAAGGGCATCAGAAAACTCAGGATTTGTCTATATGGCTCAAAGAAATTTGCTTGGATATATATTTTTTTATTTCAATACCAGGAAGTTCCCATGCAAAGTGTGTCTGGGGAATGGCCCTGGACCCATGGACCCACCCTCTAAGCTGTGCTTAGGATTTGTTTTGGAGGAGGCTAGTTGGCCTAGGCAAAAACAATGTCCACATTCTTTCTTCTTAAATTTAAAGAAGGTTTTCTCTCAGTTTCTTGAAAATGTTCCCTGATGCTCTTTAACTCACTGGTACCAATGTAGGCTCAAAGTCTGCAAATTGTCCTGTTAATAATACAAAAAGCATTATTAGAGGCCAACTGTTCCATAACAATTCCGTATTCAGATTTTCTAATTTCCACCAAACACCTCTTCTTTGATATCATGCACAGTGCACTGCCAATTGAGATGGATTTTTACCCTCTTTCATCTTTCATTTTCTTAAGGTTAATTAGCCCATTGTGGGCAAAGCCCACTGTGTAAAGCAGCTACTAGAATCTCGTTGTTAACTTTCTCTTCTGCCATATGCTAAACAGCCCCTACATCCCCCTTTTGTTGCCTGGAAAATACTTGCATACATAAATCTCCATTCCCTAATGATACATAATGGAGCAGTGATAGTGGAAAGAAAAAAAAGCGATTATTTTAATCATTCATCATAGAAAAACAGTAATGTACTTAGATGTGCTCCAGTATATGCTCCACACACTAGTATTTTCTGCACCTAATTAACCCATTTCTATTTTCTTCTCTACCCTGCTCTGTCTAGCTCACATTCATATTTGATGCTAAGAATCATTTAAGAAGTATCTTTTTGGAAGCAAGCTTCCTAGCGAGCTTTTCCTTGGCTGCAGTTCTTGCAGCATGTATATTTTCAGCCAGCAGGACAATTGCTCTGCACCCTTCTTTGCATGAAGGATTTGCTGAAGCTCCCTGACAACTCACTGTCTTACAGTTCAAGTCTACTTCTTGTGAATTCCTCTGCAAGTGTGTAATTTCTTCTCTCTCAGACCCAAGCCCAAAATGCACTTCAGAAGAAGCCTCACTGGGATCCCTTATATTGAAGTATTTACTTGTATTTAGTGATGCTTACAGGGTTGGTAACTGTTTTGCCTGAGCAAAGCCCATCCATTCTGCCCTACATATTTGTTTAAGGACGATGTTAACATTAGTAAGGTCCTCAATTTGAAAGAATGTGTTTATTCAGACAGGCAACTATTGAAACCTAATTGTAAACATCACACTTTAAAATTCTCCTTTGTGATTTGCTTTCCTCATCCTAGATAGAGAAGTAGCACTGATTAGTTTCACTGGTTAATAAAAGTTTATAAGGGATTTCACTTTCATGTTTGACCATCCAGTATTTTTTATGGATTTCCAAAATACAGAAAACCCAGCTAAATTTTGCAAAGTCCTATGCTTTTTTAAATGCAATATTTGCTTTTACAAAAGTTTTGAAATGGAACCCGTGAAAATAATGCTAATTCAGAAAAGATGGAATGATTCAAACTACAGTTCATTTCATCTTCTTTATATAGTGCTTAAACTAGATTATTACTTGTGAATATTAAATTTTGCAAAATAAGATAGCTTCATTTCTGAATAAAAGGATATATTAACTTTAAATTCTGTTATTTTCTTCTTAAACAAGTGGGTTTTAATGTCAGAATTATTGTGTGGTTCTGAGATTATGTGTCACAATCCTCTCACCTGTGGGATACATTTTTCTAGATAATGTAATTTTACCATCTTATGGGCATCAAATGCTGAGCAAGGTCTGAAAATTACTGCAGTGTTTGCTCAGCATAATTCCTAATAAGGAGTTATTTGGTGGAATTCTAATTCATACAGAATTTTAGTTTCAGCTCATCTTTGTTCTTCAAGCTTCTTCTTATTTTCTAGGTGACTGTAGATAGAAGAGTTCACCTGCTGTTTTCAGCTGTTCTTAAAATTCACATTCTCTTTTTCCTTAGCTTTGTGTTTTGCCTATGATCCCTTGCAGAAAGCTAGTGCTTCATCTTGCTTCTAGCTATTGATACTGGTTCTATGAACCTTTTAATGTCATCATCATTACCATAGGCTCTTTGCACATCACTTAAGCCCGGGCTACCTTGAAGATTCACAGCAGCTTTTTCCAAGAATGCACACATCACTGGGTAATATGTACTTAGTGGGTTTTGAAATCTTAT